>NC_052147.1:232860730-233017183 GCF_902713615.1 Scyliorhinus canicula
TTACCCCCCCATACGAACGCCATGATGAGTTTGTCCAGCGCTTTGAAAAAGGCCTTGGGGATGTAGATCGGAATGGATCTAAACAGGAAGAGGAACCTGGGCAGTACGTTCATTTTGATCGTCTGAACTCTCCCCGCGAGGGAGAGCGGGAGTGTGTTCCATCTTTGCAGGTCCTTTTTAACTTCCTCCGTCAGGCTGGTGAGGTTCCATTTGTGGATCCCTTTCCAGTCATGGGCTATTTGGATCCCCAGGTAGCGGAATTTATGTCGGGCTTGTTTGAACAGCAGCCCCTTTAGTGCTGCCCCCCCCCCCCCCCCCCCCCCCCCTTGCGGGTGTACTGGGAAGATCTCACTTTTGCTCATGTTGAGTATGTAGCCCGAGAAGGCTCCAAACTCTTTCAGGAGCGCGATGATTCCGTCCATGCTGCTTTGTGGGTCCGAGATATAGAGGAGCAGATCATCCGCATAGAGTGAGACTCTGTGCTCTCTACCTCCCCTTCGGACCCCCCTCCAATTTTTTGCTGCCCTGAGCGCGATTGCTAGCGGTTCAATTGCTAGTGCAAACAGCAGCGGGGACAGTGGGCATCCTTGTCTGGTGCCCCTGTGCAGCTGGAAGTATTGGGAGTTGGTATTGTTGGTCTGTACACTCGCCATGGGAGCGTTGTACAGGAGCTTTACCCAAGCGGTGAACCCTGTTCCAAGCCCGAACCGCTCCAGTACCTCTATGAGGTATTTCCACTCGACTCTGTCGAAGGCCTTTTCTGCGTCCAGGGAGACGATCACCTCTTGTGTTCTCTCCCCGGAGGGGGTCATTATCACGTTCAGCAGGCGCCTGATGTTCGCGGTCAGCTGTCTACCTTTGACGAAGCCCGTCTGGTCCTCTGTGACCACCTCAGGTACACAGTCTTCTAGCCTTTTGGCTAGGATTTTGGCCAGTATTTTGGCGTCTGCATTCAGCAGAGATATGGGTCTGTATGACCCACATTCCGTTGGGTCTTTGTCTTTCTTAGGTATCAGCGAGATTGAGGCCTGTGCTAACGTGGGTGGCAACGTGCCCCTAGCTAGCGAGTCTGTGAACATCTCCCGCAGGTGCGGGGCCAGCGCTGCCGCAAATTTTTTGTAGAAGTCCGCCGGGAATCCGTCCGGTCCCGGCGCCTTCCCCGCCTGCATGGAGCTAATGCTCTCCATGATCTCTCCCAGTGCTAGTGGTGCTTCCAGATCCCGTTTTCTGCCCTCTCCCACAACTGGTATGTTCAGTCCGTCAAGAAACCGGTTCATCCCAGCCTTCCCCGTTGGGGGCTCTGAGGTGTACAGCTCTTGGTAGAAGGCCTTGAAGGTTTTGTTAATCCTCTCTGGCTCTGTTTCCAACGTGCCTCTGGTATCTCTGATTTGCGCAATTTCTCTGCTGGCTGCCTGCTTTCTCAGCTGGTGGGCCAACAGGCGGCTGGCTTTGTCTCCGTGTTCGTATAGGGCCCCGCGTGCCTGGCGGAGTTGGTGTACTGCTTTCCTGGTGGAGAGCAGGTCAAAGTTCCTTTGTAATTCTTTTCTCTCCGCCAGGAGTTCTACAGTCGGGGCCTCGGAGTATTTATGGTCTACCTCCAGTATGGAGTCGACCAGCTTCTGCCTAGCCACCCTTTCCTCCCTATCTCTTTGCGCTTTGTAGGCTATGATTTCCCCTCTTAGTACGGCCTTAAGCGCTTCCCAGAACGTGGAGGGTGAGACCTCCCCGTTTTGGTTGATCTCAGTGTACTCCGCTATGGCCTGCGCTATCCTTTCGCTGAAGGCCTTGTCAGCTAGTAAGGCACCGTCCAACCTCCATTTGGGGCGCTGGGCCCTTCCCGTCTCTAGCCGCACATCCATGTAGTGTGGAGCGTGGTCTGATATCACAATTGCGGAGTATTCCACCTTGTCTATCTCTGGAAGCACCGTTTTCCCCACCACAAAGAAGTCAATTCTGGTGTACACGTTGTGTACTGGGGAGAAGAAAGAGAATTCTTTCTCCCCCGGGTGGGCGAATCTCCAGGGGTCTACTGCTCCCATCTGCTCCATGTAGTGGCTGAGTTCCCTTGCCATGTTTGAGGTTCTCCCCGTTCTGGGGTTTGATCTGTCCGTCGTTGGGTCCTGTACACAGTTGAAGTCCCCCCCCATGATTAGTCGGTGCGTCGCTATGTCCGGGATTTCTGCCATGGTCTTTTGGATGAAGCTCGTGTCGTCCCAGTTGGGCGCGTACACGTTAACTAGAACTACCGGCGCCCCATCCAGGGCCCCGCTGACCATGACATACCGTCCCCCTAGGTCCGTAACCGTCTTTGTCGCCCTAAACATTGTCCTCTTGCCAATCAGGATCGCCACCCCCCTGGCCCTTGCCCCATAACAGGAATGATAGGTTTGTCCCACCCAGCCCTTTCTTACCCGCAGTTGGTCCTGCTCCCTCAAGTGCGTCTCTGGAGGAAGACTATGTCGGCCCTCATGTTTCTAAGGTGGGTGAGGACTCTAGATCTCTTCACTGGGCCGTTAAGTCCCCTTACGTTCCAGGTGACTATTCTGGTGGGGGGCTTCTGCCCCCTTGCTCCTGTGGGGTTAACCATATTTGTCCGGTGGACGCGCCCCTGCCCTCTGGGGTTTCCCTTTGTTAGGGGGCCGTCCAGGATGTCCACTATCACTGCTCTCCCCATGCGGTCGGGTCCCTGCGCTCCGGGGTTCCCCCTTGTCCCGGGGACACCCGCCATGGCCGTCCACTGTGTGTCCGCCACGCGGGTAGTCCCCTGCACTCCGGGGGGCCCCTTCACCCACAGACCGTACTGGGTGGGTGCTTGCAGCAGTTCCCTGTTTCGAGCCCTTGTCTGTGGCACTTTGTGGCCCTATTCCCTTACTGGCCTCCTTTGTCCCTTCGTCCCTGCATTTCCCCTCCCTGGTCTCTCGCCCCCCGAGTGCCCCCCCCCCCCTCTCTATCCCTTTCGGGGATACCCCTGTATACCCCTCCATTGCCCCTCTCTCCCCCATTCCTGTCCCCATTTGCTCTCCCACCTTTGATGGGTGATCCCCCCCCTCCCTGCCTGGCGCCTTCCCCCCTGTTGGGGGTGCGCTGCGGCCCTGCTCTGTTGCGCGCCCCCTTCGCTAGCTTTCCTGCTAGCACGGTGGCTCCCCTCTCGGAGGTTGCTGTCCCGTTTCCCCTCTCCCCTCTCCAGTACTCCCGTTCCCTCGTGCCGGGGCCTGGCCTCCCACCTGGAGCGGGCCCTTGGGCATTGGGTTGTTTTTCGTTCTAGGTGTTCCTGCCAGGGGGGAGGGGGCTGGCTTTGCCTCGCCCCTCCCCACCCCCCCGTTGGCATGACGTATCTCCTTGCCATGGGCCCCTCGTCCCTACTTCCCATTTATTTTTTCCAGCCCGTGCTCCTCGACGAATCTATTCGCCTCGGCAGGGGCTGTAAAGAAATATTCCTTGTGTTGGTATGTGACCCAGAGTTTTGCTGGGTACAGCATACCAAAACGTACTTTGTTCTTATAGAGAGCTGCTTTCGCTCTGTTGAACTCCGCCCGTCTCTTAGCTATGTCCGCTCCAAAATCCTCGTAGATTCGGATGGCGTGCCCGTCCCAATTGCAGGCTCTATTCTCCTTGGCCCAGCGCAGGATTGTCTCCCTATCCCGGTACCGGTGCAGTCTGGCTATAACTGCTCTCGGTTTTTCCCCTTCCTTGGGCTTCGGGCGCAGTGACCGATGAGCTCTGTCCATTTCCGGTGGGGTGGGAAAAGTTTCCCGCCCCACTAAGGAGCCCAGCATCGCAGCCACGAATGTTGTGGGATTTCTACCCTCTATCCCCTCTGGCAGGCCCACTATCTTAATATTTTGCCTTCTCGAGCTGATCTCCTGGTCGTCTACCCTGCCCTTCAGGCTCCCCTGTGTTGCCCTCAGTTTCACCATTCCCCTCTCCAGGGATATGCCCCGGTCGCTCGCGTCAGTCGCTGCCTTCTCCAGCTCTTTAATGGTTGCCCCCTGGGCTTCCAGTATCTTCCCTTGGGCATCCACTTTCTTCTCCAGTCTGGTCAGAACCTGCTGCACCCCTGACATGGCCCTGGTCACTGCTGCCTGTGCGTCTGCTTTTAACTCTGCCTTGATTGCCTGCAGCTGCTCCCTCACCACCTCGGCAAAGGCTTCCTTCCAATTCACGCCCCCCTCTAACCCCAGGGGAGAGGTTGCCCGCCCGTCCAGCTCTTCTGGATGCGGCGAAACATTCTTCCCGCCGCTTCGCGTGTTGACTCGTTCGCCCGAGCTGGCTTGCCCTTTGCCCTGTCTACTTCCGGTGCCCCCTTTCTCTTGGTTCCCTTCTGGCATTTTTTTCTCCCCCTTCCCCTTCATCTTTTCTTCTCTCCTTGTTCTTCTTTTCCCCCTTTTCCGCACCCTATTTTTATTTTATTTATTATTATATATCTCATATATATATATATATATTTTTTTTTTTTTTTATATATTTTTTTTAAATTTATTTCCCCTACCCCTTTTCTCTTTACCAGTTTTCTTTTGGGTTGAACAGAAATACAAGTCTCTTTTTTTCTTTTGTCTTCTCTCCCCACTCAACCAGGAGAGAGAGAGAGAGAGTCCCTTTGTCTCTTTGTCCTTGCCACGTGGTGGTCACTGCAGTTGGGGGGGGGGGGGCGAGTGGGCCGGTGGTCGCTGCCGGTTGGGGGGGGGGGGTGTCCCCGCTGTTGGCTTGGGGGGGGGGGGTGTCCCCGCTGCTTTGGGGGGGGTGTCCCCGCTGCTTGTGGGGGGGGGGGGTTGTCCCCGCTGCTTGTGGGGGGGGGGGTGTCCCCGCTGCTTGTGGGGGGGGGGGTGTCCCCGCTGCTTGTGGGGGGGGGGGTGTCCCCTCTGCTTGTGGGGGGGGGTGCCCCGCTGCTGGCTGGGGGGGGGGGGGGTGTCCCCGCTGCTGGCGGGGGGGGGGGGGGGGAGAGAGAAGAGGGGCCGCCGCCGCCGCACCGCTCCTGGCCCGCGTGGGGGGGGGGGGAAGAGAAGAGGGGCCGCCGCCGCCGCACCGCTCCTGGCCCGCGTGGGGGGGGGGGAGGGAGAGAAGAGGGGCCGCCGCACCGCTCCTGGCCCGCGTGGGGGGGGGGGGGGGGAGAAGAGGGGCCGCCGCCGCCGCCGCACCGCTCCTGGCCCGCGGGGGGGGGGGGGGGGGGAGAGAAGAGGGGCCGCCGCCGCTGCACCGCTCCTGGCCCGCGTGGGGGGGGGGGGGAAGAGAAGAGGGGCCGCCGCCGCACCGCTCCTGGCCCGCGTGGAGGGGGGGGGGGGGAGGGAGAGGGGTTGGACCTGCTGCTGTTGGGCCCCCCAGTCGCTGCCTCTCCTCTGCCGTCGCCGCTCCGCTGCCGCTCCTCCGCTGCGCTCCGGCTCCTGCGCTCTGGCTCCTCCGCTGCCGCGCTCCGGCTCCTCCGGCTCCTCCGCTGCCGTCCTCCGGCTCCTCCGCTGCCGCGCTCCGGCTCCTCCGCTGCCGCGCTCCGGCTCCTCCGCTGCCGCGCTCCGGCTCCTCCGGCTCCTCCGCTGCCGCGCTCCGGCTCCTCTTCCGCCGTCCGGCCTGTCGGGGGGGGGGGGGGGGTGTTCTCCTTGTTTGGCGCTTGCGGGAGCCCCTCTCCCTGCGACCTCCTTGCTCGCCGCCCGGAAGTCGAATTCCAACGGTCCCGATTTTTACGACGGTTTGCCGACTTTCCGCGGGTGCGGAGAATTTCGCCCATGGTTGTTAAGTGAACTGGACATCCTGAATTCTCCCCCTGTGTACCCGAACAGGGCCAAAGTGTGGCGACCAGGGTATTTTCACTGTAACTTCATTGCAGTGTTAATGTAAGCCTACTTGTGACAATAATAAAGATTATTATTATGAGCTTCAATTCAGCTCCTGGAATCTGAAGAAATTTGGAAATTTCTCTGCTGCAGCCACAATGAATGAGTCAGGGACTCATAAAAAGTGAATTTGCTAGGATTCTCCACCCCTATTTTCAGCGAGCAGAAAACCGTGTGGGAGCACAGAATCCAACCTGCTTTTACGCTGGTGGGAATTCCCATTCCTATTATCACCAACCCCGGGCAATGACATCATGGAGTTCCTGCCATGAAAGATTGAGGGGGGACACTTCCGTTGAGGAGATGGTGGTGGGAGGAGGGGGGGGGATGTTTCCTGTGTTTTGGGAGGGGTGGATGCTACCACGTGCGTAGGGGGAGCCCAGTGCTCATGGGGGTGTACCCTACAGGGGGGAGGGGTCCTTTTTTCAAAATATTTATTTGATCAATATGTCCTTTACAAAGCAGCGTCCCGATGTCTTGAAAGCTGACATTGATAGCCGGGCAGGCTAATTCAGAACCTGCCCTGCCAGCTTGACATCGTGGGTCCCACCTGCTTGCTTCTGTTTACAGAAGTGTCAAAAATATGGCATAATAAGCTGGTGGTGGAGCCGGCAGGCTGTTTTTCCTGCCTGAGTTAACACCGAGACAAAATGTGATAAAATTCCACCCTGTATCTTTCAACATTGAACCTTGCATTAGCTAAGCAAGTAACTACCTACAGTGTAACTTTTCAATTTTGCATGTTTATGCGTGTGGAAATGTTGGTCACGCTTTAATTACTTGCCCATTTGCAATCCACCCACTATTAGTCATTATCTTGATGGGTGGATGAGTTTTACATCGGCTGGGAGAGTGGCCGTGCCAAAACATGCATGCAGATCCAGTTCCTCAGAGATCAAGAGCACCCCAGCACATCATGATCCCCCGCAGACAAGGGAAGCACCTCCAACCCTTTACCGAGGGGCAACCCCCCCCCCCCCCCCCTCCACCCCCCCACCCACCCACCACTAAATGATTTGGTCACCCCCACCCCACGCCACGTATGCATGAGGGTGACCTGACCCATTCCACCTCAGTTAGCGGCATTATTGTGCCACCACCCCCACCCCCACCCCGAGGCATTATTCCATCCCGAACACATGAGACACTCCATTCTGGGGTCACCAAAGGCCCTACACTCTTCAGGCCCTTTGCTCCCTGGCAACCTGGCAGTGTCAACAAACTCAGTCTCAAGTTTGTTGATTTTGATGCACCATACCTATATGTTAATGGATCTTCTATGATGTTCTTAATAATCAGAGGAAATTACTTTCCTTTGACTAATGGCTTGCTCCATGGTGAGTATTAGACCTTCTTTCTATTACTTCTACACTCCTTGTAGCAGCCTCTTGCCATGTATTTCACCTATTGCCTTACTGTTCTCCTCAATGGGACAGTGACTGGTGGTCCTGGCGGGGTGGGCATTGGCCCAAGTTAGGCTGGCAGAGGGAGTGGATACCCCAAGGTGGTAGACACAAGGCCAGATAACGAATACTGGAGGAATAATTACGATTGAAGACATACAGACGGACTTTGAGTGGAGGAGAAACAAAGGGTCAAAAGATCAACAGATGGAACCAGATGCACAAGAGGGTCTGAGGCAAGGGTGAAAAGAGAGGAAACTCTCAACATAGAACAGGGAGCAGAGTCAGCTGTAGTAGATGAAGGGCAACTTGGTAGCACAGTGGTTAGCACAGCTCCAGGGTCCTGGGTTTGATTCCCGGCTTGGGCCACTGTCTGTGCGGAGTCTGCATGTTCTCCCCGTGTCTGCATGGGTTTCCTCCGGGTACTCCAGTTTCCTTCTACAGTCCAAAGATGTTCAGTTTAGATGGATTGGCCATGCTAACTTGCCCTTAGGTTGGGTGGGGATACGGGCTTAAGTGGGGTGCTCTTTCCAAGGGCCGGTACAGACTTGATGGGTCGAACTTGAGTCTATTATCAAGAAAGAGATAGGAGGACTTCCGGTTGCGGCTATGACTAGCTAAGCCGCACATTTGGAAGCTCCTGCAACAAAGGTGTTTTTGGGCCAATTGGAGGGCCCCAACGGCGCTGAAAAAACGAATCCCGGTGGGGGAAGGTCCCCTGAGGAGAACTAGACCGATTTTATGGTCGGTACCCGGAGTGGAGCGGCAAGAAAAACGGCAGCAGCTCCCCAAAAAAAGCGGGGGAAGAAAATCAAAATGGCGGCCGGCGGTGCACCGGAGGAGTGGAAGAAATGGGCGGAGGAGCAGCAGGCCGCTCTCCTCCGTTTTTTCACGGAGATGAAAGTGGAACTCTTAGAGTCCATGAACGCGACGGCCACCAGGTTGGTGGGAGCCCAGGCGATCCAAGAGGCGTCGATTAAAGATCTGCAGCAGGAGATGGCCGCGAGGGAGGAGGAGGCCACAGTCATCGGGGCAAAGGTGGAGGTGCACGAGGCACTCCACATGAAGTGGCAGAGCCGCTTCGAGGAGCTGGACACTCGGATGAGGAGGAAAAATTTGAGGATCCTGGGCCTGGAAGAAGGCCTGGAGGGGTCGGATCTCCCGGGATATGTGGCGGAGATGTTGAGCTCCCTGATGGGGGAAGGGGCCGGTCCGGCGCCCCTGGAATTGGAAGAGGCATACCGGGTCATGGCCAGGAGGCCTAGGGCAAACGAGCCCCCGAGGGCGGTGCTGGTGCGGTTCCAGCGGCTAAGTGATCGAGAGAAAGTCCTGAGGTGGGCTAAAAGGGAGAAAAGCAGCAAGTGGCAGAACTCGACGGTAAGGGTGTACCAGGACTGGAGTGCGGAGGTGGCAAAGCGGCGGGCCCGGTACAACCGGACAAAGGCGGTGCTACACGCGAAAAAGATCAAATTTGGAATGTTGCAACCGGCGCGCTTGTGGGTCACCTACAAGGACCAACATCATTATTTCGAGTCCCCAGAGGAGGCCTGGACCTTTGTACAAGAGGAAAAGTTGGACACGAACTAAAACCTGGGAGCACCGGCGGTCGTAGCCGCCGGGGGACTCTGGATTGTGCAAGTGGCCCTTTTCTTTTTCAGGCCAGGTCGGAACTGGGTAACAGTTTCGTGGAGTGTTTGGGGTGTTTTTTCTCGAACGGTTGACTTTTCTGAATATTTTGAAGGTTTCGAGTTGTTGGGTGTTTCTGTATATTTGTACTGTTGAAATCTCTATTGTGGGTCGTTGGCTTCTTATGGGGTGTTTTTTCCCGTTTCCAATTTCCCTTAGTTATTTACCCCTCTTACCCTTTTTCTTTGGGTGCTTGGGGGGGTTTTTTGTTCTTTTTTTTCTTTTCGGGTTATGGTTATCTGCGGTTATCTATACTGTTTGATGGAGGGTGATGGTTGGGCACACTGTTAGTTGATAGTTAGTTAATTATTTTGTTATTTAAGTATGTAGTTAAGTATTTATGTATTTAGTTGCCATTGGGTATTTGTATTTATATCGTTAAGTTGGGGAGACGGGACGGGGGGGAGCGGGTTGACTATGCGGGTCTTTCTCGGGGGTTTTAAGGGGATCTTTCACGGGCGCAGATGGGGTGAACCGGGAGGAGTCGGAATGTGGCAGGAGCAGCCGGGTCAGCGGAGACCAGCTGACTCTCGGGAGTACGATGTGGGGTACATCGCGGCTAGGAGGGGTCCTAGCCAGGGGGGGGGGGGGGGGGGGGGAAGGGGGGGGGGGGCTGGGGGGGGACACCGGGTTGCTGCTAGAAAGACCAGGGACGAGAAGGGAAGAGCCGGGGGGGGAGGGGGGGGGGGGGCCATCGCTATGGGAAGCGGGTCAGAAAAGAAGGGATGACCCGGGGCGAGCAAGGGACAAGACATGGCTAATCGACAGGGAGTAGGGACGGGTCGCTCTGCGACCCGATTGATCACGTGGAACGTAAGGGGGCTGAATGGGCCGGTCAAAAGATCAAGGGTCTTCTCACACCTGAAGGGACTGAAGGCTGATGTAGCAATGCTGCAGGAGACTCATTTGAGGGTAGCAGATCAGGTCCGCCTGAGAAGGGGGTGGGTGGGACAGGTGTTCCACTCAGGCTTGGATATCAAGAACCGGGGGGTGGCGATTTTGGTGGGAAAGAGAGTGTCGTTTGTGGCGGCAGAGGTGGTGGCAGACAAGGAGGGCAGGTACGTGATGGTGAGGGGTAGGCTGCAGGGAGACAGTGTGGTACTGGTAAATGTGTATGCCCCGAACTGGGACGACGCGGGTTTTATGAGGCGCCTGCTGGGCCTCATCCCGGGACTGGAGGCAGGGGGCCTGATCATGGGAGGGGACTTTAATACGGTGTTAGACCCTGGGCTGGATAGATCGAGTTCCAGGACGAATAGGAGGCCGGCAGCGGCAGAGGTGTTAAGGGGGTTCATGGAGCAGATGGGAGGGGTAGACCCATGGAGATTTGGTAGGCCTAGGGCGAGGGAGTATTCTTTTTTCTCCCACGTCCACAGAGTGTACTCTAGGATCGATTTTTTCGTATTGAACAGGGGGCTGATACCGAGAGTGCAGGACACGGAGTACTCGGCCATTGCGATATCGGACCATGCACCACATTGGGTGGACGTGGACATGGGGGAGGCGCGGGACCAACGCCCGTTGTGGCGCCTGGATGTAGGGCTGTTGGCGGACGAAGAGGTGTGCAGAAGGGTGAGAACGGGCATTGAGAACTATCTGGGTACGAATGACACAGGTGAGGTGCAGGTGGGGACGGTCTGGGAGGCCTTGAAAGCAGTGATTAGAGGAGAGCTGATCTCCATAAGGGCACACAGAGAGAGGAAGGAGAGGCAGGAAAGGGAGAGGCTGGTGGGGGAGCTCCTAGAAGTAGATAGGAAATATGCGGCGGCGCCAGAGGAGGGGCTATTAAGGGAGCGGCGTAGCTTGCAGGCCAGGTTCGACCTACTGACCACTAGGAAGGCGGAAATGCAGTGGAGAAGGGCGCAGGGTGCGGCGTATGAGTACGGGGAAAAGGCGAGCAGGATGCTGGCGCACCAGCTTCGTAAGCGAGATGCAGCCAGAGAGATTGGGGGAGTGAGAGAGAGGGGTGGGGATGTAGTGCAGAAGGGGCAAGAGGTGAATAGGGTCTTTAGGGACTTCTATAGGGAATTGTATAGGTCTGAACCGCCGAAGAGGAGAGGGGGAATGAAGAACTTTCTCGACAAATTGGGGTTCCCAAAGGTACAGGAGGAGCTGGTGGAAGGGTTGGGGGCGCCGATAGAGCTGCAGGAGCTAATTAAAGGGATAGGCCAGATGCAGGCGGGGAAGGCGCCGGGGCCGGATGGGTTCCCGGTGGAGTTTTACAGGAAATTTGTGGACTTGGTGGGTCCAGTGCTGGTGCGAGCCTTCAATGAGGCGCGCGAGGGGGGGGTTCTGCCTCCAACAATGTCGCAGGCCCTGATCTCCTTGATTTTGAAGCGGGACAAGGACCCGGTCCAGTGCGGGTCCTACAGGCCTATCTCCCTCTTAAATGTAGATGCCAAGCTGTTAGCAAAGGTCCTGGCAACCAGGATAGAGGACTGTGTGCCAGGGGTAGTCCATGAAGACCAGACGGGGTTCGTGAAGGGACGCCAACTTAACACAAATGTCCGGAGATTGTTAAATGTGATTATGATGCCAGCAGTGGAAGGGGAGGCGGAGATAGTGGTAGCGCTGGACGCGGAGAAGGCATTTGACAGGGTGGAGTGGGAATACTTGTGGGAGACGTTGGAAAGGTTTGGGTTTGGGGAGGGATTTATCAAGTGGGTAAAACTGCTCTATTCAGCTCCGATGGCAAGTGTGGTAACAAACGGGAGGAGGTCAGAATATTTTGGGCTCCATCGAGGTACTAGGCAGGGATGTCCCCTATCTCCCTTACTCTTTGCATTAGCGATTGAGCCGTTGGCGATGGCACTGAGGGGTTCAGGGGGGTGGAGAGGACTGACAAGGGGAGGGGAGGAACATCGGGTCTCGCTCTATGCGGATGATTTGTTGTTGTATGTGGCAGACCCGGAGGGGGGAATGCCGGAGGTAATGGGGATACTAGCGGAGTTCGGGGACTTTTCGGGATATAAATTAAATCTGGGGAAAAGTGAGGTCTTTGTAATACACCCGGGAGACCAAGGGGAGGGAATTGGGAGGCTCCCCTTCAAAAGAGCAGTTAAAAGTTTTAGGTATTTGGGGGTGCAGGTGGCAAAGAACTGGGGGACCCTACACAAGTTGAACTTTTCCAGACTGGTGGAGCAGATGGAGGAGGAGTTTAAGAGGTGGGACATGGTGCCGCTGTCGCTGGCAGGGAGGGTGCAGTCAGTTAAAATGACGGTCCTCCCGAGGTTCTTGTTTTTGTTCCAGTGTCTGCCCATCTTCCTCCCCAGGGCCTTTTTCAAGAAGGTAACGAGTAGTATCATGGGGTATGTGTGGGCACATGGCACCCCGAGAGTTAGAAGGGTCTTTTTGGAGCGGAGTAGGGATAGTGGAGGGCTGGCGTTACCCAACCTTTCAGGATATTACTGGGCGGCAAATACATCGATGGTACGAAAGTGGATGATGGAAGGGGAGGGGGCAGCCTGGAAGCGCATGGAGAGGGCGTCCTGCGGCAACATAAGCTTAGGGGCACTGGTAACGGCACCATGGCCGCTCCCTCCCACGAGGTATACCACGAGCCCGGTGGTGGCGGCCACCCTCAAGATCTGGGGGCAGTGGAGGCGACACAGGGGGGAAGTGGGAGGTCTGATAGGGGCACCACTAAGAGGGAACCACAGATTTGCGCCGGGAAACACAGGAGGGGGATTCCAGAGCTGGCAGAGGGCGGGTATTAGACAACTGAGGGACTTGTTTATAGAGGGGAGGTTTGCGAGCCTGGGAGAGCTGGAGGAGAAATTTGGGCTCCCCCCGGGGAACACGTTCAGGTACCTCCAAGTGAAGGCATTTGCCAGACGACAGGTAGCGGGGTTCCCCGCGCTCCCCGACAGGGGGGTGAGTGATAGGGTGCTATCAGGGGTCTGGGTCGGGGAGGGGAAGATCTCGGACATCTATAAGATTATGCAGGAGGTGGAGGAGGTACCAGTAGAGGAGCTGAAAGATAAGTGGGAGTTAGAGCTGGGGGAACAGATAGAGGACGGGACATGGGCAGACGCCCTGGAGAGGGTCAACTCGTCGTCGTCATGTGCGAGACTAAGTCTCATTCAATTTAAGGTACTGCATAGAGCCCACATGACGGGGACAAGGATGAGTCGGTTTTTCGGGGGTGAAGACAGGTGTATTAGATGTTCGGGAAGCCCTGCGAATCATGCACATATGTTTTGGGCATGTCCGGCACTGGAGGAGTTCTGGAAGGGGGTGGCAGGGACGGTGTCGAGAGTGGTGGGGTCCAGGGTCAAGCCAGGATGGGGACTTGCGATCTTCGGGGTTGGGGTGGAACCGGGGGTACAGGAGGCGAGGGAGGCTGGAATATTAGCCTTTGCGTCCTTGGTGGCTCGGAGGAGGATCCTGATTCAGTGGAGGGACGAAAGGCCTCCGAGTGTTAACACCTGGTTAAACGACATGGCAAACTTCATCCAACTGGAAAGGATCAAATTCGCCCTGAGAGGGTCGGTGCAGGGGTTTTCCAGGCGATGGCAACCCTTCCTAGACCTCTTGGATCAGAGATAGAAACTGAGGCCATGACAGCAGCAACCCGGGAGGGGAGGGGAGGGCGGGAGGGGGGGAGGGGGGGGGGGGGGAGGGGGGACAACGACGAAGGAAGTACGGTAGCGGCGGTGGCACGGGCAAGGCCTGCCCGAGGACGCTGCTAGAAATGATAAGTTGGTCTGACTGTCGGTTCGCCGGCGGGGGGGCGGGGGGGGGGGGACGCGCGGGTAGGGGGGGGGGGGATTTTTTTTTTTTTTTCTTTTTTTTGTTAAGTAGGGGGGTTTGACTTTGTTTTGTTATAATTTAAATGTAAATGTAGGGGGGGTTAAAATGTTTGTATTTTGAAAAATTCAATAAAAATTATTTAAAAAAAAAAAGAAAGAGATAGGAGGGCACCTCGATAGAAATTGTCCCATTGAACGGACGCAGCATGGATTCATGAAGGGCAGGTCATGCTTGACGAATCTCTTGGAATTCTATGAAGACATTTCGAGCAAGGTAGACAAAGGGGACCCAGTGGATGTGGTGTACCTAGATTTCCAAAAGGCCTTTGACAAGGTACCGCACAAGAGGCTGCTGCATCAGTTAAGGATGCATGGTGTTAAGGGTAGAGTACTAGCATGGATAGAGGATTGGTTGTCTAACAGGAAACAAAGAGTGGGAATAAATGAGTGCTATTCTGGCTGGCAATCAGTGACGAGTGGTGTGCCTCAGGGATCGGTGTTGGGACCACAATTATTTATAATTTATATAGACGATTTGGAGTTGGGAACTACATGTAAGGTATCCAAGTTTGCAGATGACACGAAGGTGTGTGGCAGAGCAAAGTGTACTGAGGACTGTAAAACCTTACAGAGGAACATTGACACATTCAGTGAGTGGGCAAAGGTCTGGCAGATGGAGTATAATGTCAATAAGTGTGAAGTCGTGCATTTTGGTAGGAGTAACAATAGAACGGATTATTACTTAAATGGTAAAAAGCTGCAGCATGCTGCTATGCAGAGGGACCTGGGTGTACTTGTGCATGAGTCACAGAAGGTTGGTCTGCAGGTGCAACAAGTAATTAGGAAGGCAAATGGAATTTTGTTCTTCGTTGCGAAGGGGATTGAGTTTAAAAGTAGAGAGGTAATGTTGCAGTTGTACAAGGTGCTGGTGAGGCCACACCTGGAGTACTGTGTGCAGTTTTGGTCTCCACACTTGAGAAAGGATGTGCTAGCACTAGAGGGGGTGCAGAGGAGGTTCACTAGGCTGATTCCGGAGTTGAGGGGGTTATCGTATGAGGAGAGGCTGAGTAGATTGGGATTATATTCACTGGAATTCAGAAGGTTGAGGGGGGATCTAATAGAAACATATAACATTTTGAAGGGAATGGATAAGATAGAAGTAGAAAGGATGTTTCCACTGGTAGGTGAAAGTAGGACAAGAGGGCATAACCTCAAGATTAGGGGGAGCAGATTTAGGACTGAATCAAGGAGGAACTTCTTCACTCAGAGGGTGGTTAAAGTATGGAATTCCCTACCGAAAGGAGTAGTAGACACTACTTCATTGAATATATTTAAAGATAGGGTAGATGTTTTTTTTGAAAAATAAAGGAATTAAGGGATATGGCGAAAATGCGGGTAAGTGGTTCTGAGACCACGAATAGATCAGCCATGATCTTATAGAATGGCGGAGCAGGCTCGAAGGGCCGGACGGTCTACTTCTGCTCCTAGTTCTTATGTTCTTATGGCCTCCTTCTGCACTGTAAATTCTATGATTCTAATAGTGGGAATAAATGAGGGGAACAATGGAACAATGAATGATCAGGGCGAATAGGAGACAGAAACAAGAAAGACAATTGATTCTGACAGACCCAAACAGGTTGTCATTCTCCAAAGGCCATTTATTTTGAGGTTTGTCAAGAGGACTGGAATGACCATAATAAATGAGCACCATTGAAGTGGTGAAACAATGGCTGGGATTTTCCGGCTCCACCTGTGGCTGGGATTTTCCACTGCTATCCAAAGCAATGGACTCTCCAGGTTTTCCATAGCAGCACACGATGGTTCCCGCCTAAATCCTGGCTAATATCAATGAATGTGACCAAAAAGAAAATGCTGGAAAACCTCAGCAGGTCTGGCAGCATCTGTAGGGAGAGAAAGGAGCTAACATTTCGAGTCCAGATGACCCAAAGGGTCAGACCTACTGAGATTTTCCAGCATTTTCTCTTTGGTTTCAGATTCTAGCATCCGCAATTATTTGCTTTTATCCAGTAAATGTGGCAATATTGTTGCAAAGGAGTTGCGGATAAAGTGGGAAAATGAGCTAAAAGGGAATGGATGAAATTCAATGTCAGTAAACGTGAGGTAATCGATTGAGAATACTGAGGTTTTACAGAATGTCCAAGACTGATTCATTCAGGCGCAGCCTGGTATGAGGAAATGCAAATATGCAAAAAGTCATGATACACATTTTGTTTGGTTAAACCAACACAGGTAACAAGTGTAATATGATGGAAGTCTTTAAAATAATTAAAGAATGGACAGGGTAAGAAAGAAGACTTTTTCTACTAACTGAGGGATCTAGAGTGAGGGGGCATAGATAATAGATTAAATATAAAACAGCACTGGCAAAACAAGCTTCTTTACACAGAGAGTTGTAAAGCTGTGGAATGTACTCCCATGCTGAATAGGTGAGGCATAAACTATGTCAACATTCAAGATTAACTGAATAGCTGGACAAAGGACAGGGAATGAAGGCATATGGGAACAGGATGGATAAATATGATCAGGCTTATTAGCTTGGTTCATGTGGAGGGCAAACACCAACATGAACATAGAACATTACAGCGCAGTACAGGCCCTTCGGCCCTCAATGTTGCGCCGACCTGTGAAACCCCTCTAAAGCCCATCTACACTATTCCCTTATCGTCCATATGCCTATCTAATGACCATTTGAATGCATTTAGTGTTGGCGGGTCCACTACTGTTGCAGGCAGGGCATTCCACGCCATTACTACTCTCTGAGTAAAGAATCTACCTCTGACATCTGTCCTATATCTATCTCCCCTCAATTTAAAGCTATGTCCCCTCGTGCTGGACATCACCATCTGAGGAAAAAGGCTCTCAATGTCCACCCTACCTAATCCTCTGATCATCTTGTATGCCTCCATTAAGTCACCTCTTAACCTTCTTCTCTTTAACGAAAACAGCCTCAAGCCCTTCAGCCTTTCCTCGTAAGATCTTCCCTCCATACCAGGCAACATCCTTGTAAATCTCTTCTGTACCCTTTCCAATGCTTCCACATCCTTCCTATAATGCGGCGACCAGAACTGCACGTAATACTCCAAATGCGGCCGCACCAGAGTTTTGTACAACTGCAACATGACCTCATGGCTCCGAAACTCAATTCCTCTACCAATAAAAGCTAACACACTGTACGCCTTCTTAACAACCCTCTCAACGTGGGTGGCAACTTTCAGGGATCTATGGACATGGACACCGAGATCTCTCTGCTCGTCCACACTACCAAGAATCTTACCATTAGCCCAGTACTCTGTCTTCCTGTTATTCCTTCCAAAATGAATCACCTCACACTTTTCTGCATTAAACTCCATTTGCCACCTGTCAGCCCAGCTCTGCAGCTTATCTATGTCCCTCTGTAACTTGTAACATCCTTCTGCACTGTCCACAACTCCACCGGTTGGTTGAGGCAAATAGTCTGTTTAATTTTGTAACTTGTTTATTTTCGTGCAGCACAATAATTGACAGAACACAAAACAGAAAACATGTGCTAACTGATATACCTTTGGTACGCCAATAACAATAATTGGGCTGCCAAAAGAAAATAGGAAATTGAGGCAACATTTAAGTAAGAGAATACTAGAATTATAGTATAGATGATGAGCAAAGAGTTGGGGAAGGATTGAAGTGATATATATTCAATTTGGGGTCAGAGAACAGAATCTTCAAATGTGCTGGCAAACATCTTGTTGGAGGATTGACAAATAGTAAAGCAGACTGCAAAATATTTCAGGAAGACAAACGAGTTCATAGAATAAGCAGACGGATGGTGGATGCAATTTAAGGTAAGTGCAAGTTAACATACTTCTGAGAGGAAATGCAAGGAATTGGAGTGTACACAATGGAAAGACATTGAACGAGTGGGGAAGAGGAACCAAGGTGTTCAAATGTAATATTCCTTGTGCATACGTGGTAGGAAAATCCAATGAAAAGATTAGCAGCAGTTTGGGCTTTATAGGGCATAATATACAAGAGTGAAAATATGACAAATGTATACAAAACATCGACCAGACTACACAGAGTATTATGTGCAGTTTTGGGCAGTCCCATAAGAATATATATTACAGTCATGAAGAAGGAAAGATTGAATATGCATTATACAGAGCTTTTAATGGCATCAGTTTCCTTCCTGTGTCCTTTCTGTGATTCTAGATTTAATGGAAAATACTCTAATCTCTCGCAAAAACCTGCAATAATCATCTGTTTCACTGTACAATAGAAACATTTCACAATCAATGGAGTACTTTTGAAATGTAGCCACCGTTGTAACATAGGGAAATGTAGCAGTCAATTTGTACACAAAAAGGTCCAACAAACAACAAGGAAAGAAATGGTTAGATAATCTTGGATATCAGCAGTGTATTTGTTTGGTTGCTAACCTGCCCGAATTCTCATGTACCATTTGCTTTTATTTTAACTATAGTGCATATCCATGCTACAAATTATAGCCTGCTCCTCAGCTTCAAACTGAAAACATGGTTTAGAAAAGATGACATTAGGATTCTTATTTAATGTTTCAGGGATAGATCCCCCTGATCTTTAAATCACATCATGAGATCTTCTACATCCACCTGTGAAGGCAAATGAGACGCATGTTTAACATTTCATTCAAAAGATGGCACCTCTGTCAGGGCAGCATTCCCTCAGTTGGGCATTGCAGATAGGATACACATGCATGCCCTCGGAGTAGAGTTTGAACGCGTGAACCATAACTTTCCGGCTGTTCACGCTGGCAGGATCTTGACCAGCTGACTGTGCACGCCCGCTGTGGGTTTCCCAGTGGCTCGGGGTGCATTAAGCCCCATTAACCATGGCGGGACCAGAAGATCCCGTTGCCGACCAATGGTTTTGTGCAGGGAAGGTCATGTCTTACAAACCTAATAGAATTATTTGAGGAAGTGACAAAGTTAATTGATGAGGGAAGGGCTGTAGATGTCATATACATGGACTTCAGTAAGGCGTTTGATAAAGTTTCCCATGGCAGGTTGATGGAAAAAGTGAAGTCGTATGGGATTCAGGGTGTACTAGCTAGATGGATAAAGAACTGGCTGGGCAACAGGAGACAGAGAGTAGTGGTGGAAGGGAGTATCTCAAAATGGAGAAAGGTGACTAGTGGTGTTCCACAGGGATCCGTGCTCGGACCACTGTTGTTTGTGATATACATAAATGATCTGGACTAAGGTATAGGTGGTCTAATTAGCAAGTTTGCAGATGATACTAAGATTGGTGGAGTTGCAGATAGCAATAGCAAGGTGACCAAAACTGAACACTCCAGGTGCGGCCTCACCAAAGTCCTGAACAATTGCACCATAACTTCCCAACGTCTATACTCAAAGCCGTGTTGACAGAAAAGCATAATAGAAGGTTGTGACAAATGCTCATCATGCAAGATTAAGAAAATATTATTTTTAATTGTGAATACTGCAATGTTAACCGGCTACACAGTCCCTATTTTAAGAAAGAGCCTCAAGCAAAACAAAATTGAGTCAGCTTTAAACGGGAACTTACTGTATGTCCTGTTAGGTATTAGCATTTGTATGGTTGTTAAAAGATGTATCAAAACCGTGCAAAATCCATACTACAGATTATAGCTTATTCTTCAGCCTCAAACTAAAAGCATAGCATTGAAAAATTACATTAGAATTATAAAGACCACTGCTGAGAAGGATAGTCATAGACTTTAAGAGCACATAAACAGGATGGTAGAATGGGCAAAAATTTAATGCAGAGAAGAGTGAATGCAGTTTGGTAAAAAGAACAAGAAAAAGCAATATAGAATAGAGAATACAATTCTAAAGGGGGTGCAGAGCAGTGTGACTTCTGTACACAAATCGCAGGGCGGGTTGAGAAAGGGAGTAATAAGACATACATGGGTTTTATAATTAGAAGCATAGAGTACAAAAGCAAGGAGGTTATGGTGAACCTTTAAGCAACACTGGTTCAGCCTTAACTGGAGTATTTTGTCCAATTATTCACATTACACTTTAGAGTCTCTTTAATAAACTTTTATATAATTTAGAAAATTAATTGTCTCATGTAGTCTTATGTATTCAAACTCAAGAACCCATCCGATGAGTATGCCTAATCCAGAACTGTCCAAAAAGCAGCTAGGATTATAATCAAGAACCAAAGGCGATGAGAAAAGATGTGTTTTTAAGATCGGGAATGTTTGCCCAGAGTTTGAAGAGGCAGACTGAATCATGTTCTTCAAAAGAAAATTGGATAATTATCATGGGAAGAGATTTGCTACAAGGGGAAAGATGTGGGAGTGGGACTAGTTTAGTTGCATCTGCAGAGAGCCAGTTTGGACACAATGGATCATGTGGTTTCCTTCTGAGCCGTGACCAGTCTATCATCCTACAAAAAACAATTTAAATACAGCAGCACATCTTTGAACCATCTGCTCCACCTTTAGAGTATCACTATGTCAAGTGCAGTGAATGTTGCAGTCATGGGCGGCACAGTAGCATAGTGGTTAGCAGTGCCAGGGACCCGGGTTCGATTCCTGGCTTGGATCACTGCCTGTGCGGAGTCTGCATGTTCTCCCCATGTCTGCGTGAGTTTCCTCCAGGTACTCCGGTTTCTTCCGACACATCCCAAAAAACGTGCTTGTTAGGTGAATTCAGCATCCCGAATTCTCCCTCAGTGTATCCGAACAGGCGCCGTAGTGTGGCGACTCGGGGATTTTCACAGTAACTTCATTGCAGTATTAATGTAAGCCTACTTGTGACACAATAAAGATTATTATCGTATCGCAATGTGCATTGCCTAACTAGTTCACAGGAACATAAATTAGCCTGTCGGCTCCTTATTCTGCCTATTCTGCCTTTCAATGAGATAGCAGTTAATCTGTATCCTAATCCAATTCACCTGGATTGGCTCCCTATCCCTTAATGTTCATGGTTAGCAAAGATTGACAACTGAGTTCCCAGGAGGTTTAAGGATCACACTCTGATGCCCAACATTGGTGTAACCAAACACATGCCTATCTTGGAATTCAAGGAACTTCTGGTCCATAGCGTCAAGGAGCTGGAAGTCCTAATGATGAGGAATAAGACTTACTGGGCGAAATTGTCCGCTCGGGTGACTATATTCTCCTGCCAGCACTGAATTGCATCTGATTTGCGCTCCCAGTGGGACCGTAAATGAGGAAACAATTCCCAATCCTTCGACACACAAATCTATGCATGGCGAGGATTGAATACCTCTATCGGGTTGCAATTTTGAGTGGGCAGCCTGACAGCGAGGTCCACAGTTCCCCCCCCCCCCCCCCCCCCACCCCCCCCACCACCCCACCCCCCCCCCCCCCCCCCCCCCCCCCCCCCACCCCAGCATTACAATTCAACCCCACAACATAGAACATAGAACATAGAACACTACAGCGCAGTACGGGCCCTTCGGCCCTCGATGTTGCGCCGACCTGAGAAACCATCTGAAGCCTATCTGACCTACACTATTCCATTTTCATCCATATGTCTATCCAGTGACCACTTAAATGCCCTTAAAGTTGGCGAGTCTACTACTGTTGCAGGCAGGGCGTTCCACACCCCTACTACTCTCTGAGTAAAGAAACTGCCTCTGACATCTGTCCTATATCTATCACCCCTCAATTTAAAGCTATGTCCCCTCGTGTTGGTCATCACCATCCGAGGAAAAAGACTCTCACTGTCCACCCTATCTAACCCTCTGACTATCTTACATGTCTCTATTAAGTCACCTCTCAGCCTTCTCCTCTCTAACGAAAACAACCTCAATTCCATGAGCCTTTCCTCGTAAGACCTTCCCTCCATACCAGGCAACATCCTAGTAAATCTCCTCTGAACCCTTTCCAAAGCTTCCACATCCTTCCTATAATGTGGTGACCAGAACTGCACGCAGTACTCCAGGTGCGGCCGCACCAGAGTTATGTACAGCTGCAGCATGACCTTGTGGTTCCTAAACTCAATCCCCCTGCTTATAAAGGCTAGCACACCATATGCCTTCTTAACAGCCCTATTAACCTGGGTGGCAACTTTCAGGGATTTATGTACCTGGATGCCGAGATCTCTCTGTTCATCTACACTACCAAGAATCTTGCCATTAGCCCAGTACTCTGCATTCCTGTTACTCCTTCCAAAGTGAACCACCTCACACTTTTCCGCATTAAACTCCATCTGCCACCTCTCAGCCCAGCTCTGCAGCTTATCTATGTCCCTCTGTATCCTATAACATCCTTCAGCACTATCCACAACTCCACCGACCTTCGCGTCATCTGCAAATTTATTAACCCATCCTTCTACACCCTCTTCCAGGTCATTTATAAAAATGACAAACAGCAGTGGCCCCAAAACAGATCCTTGCGGTACACCACTAGTAACAGAACTCCAGGATGAACATTTGCCATCAACCACCACCCTCTGTCTTCTTTCAGCTAGCCAATTACTGATCCAAACCGCTAAATCACCTTCAATTCCATACTTCCTTATTTTCTGCAATAGCCTACCATGGGGAACCTTATCAAACGCCTTACTGAAATCCATATACACCACATCAACCGCTTTACCCTCATCCACCTGTTTGGTCACCTTCTCAAAAAACTCAATAAGGTTTGTGAGGCATGACCTACCCTTCACAAAACCGTGCTGACTATCGCTAATCAACTTGTTCTTTTCAAGATGATTATAAACCCTATCTCTTATAACCTTTTCCAACATTTTACCCACAACCGAAGTAAGGCTCACAGGTCTATAATTACCAGGGTTGTCTCTACTCCCCTTCTTGAACAAGGGGACAACATTTGCTATCCTCCAGTCTTCCGGCACTATTCCTGTTGACAAAGACGACATAAAGATCAAGGACAAAGGCTCTGCAATCTCCTCCCTGGCTTCCCAGAGAATCCTAGGATAAATCCCATCTGGCCCAGGGGACTTATCTATTTTGACATTTTCCAAAATTGCTAACACCTCCTCCTTTTCAACCTCAATTCCATCTAGCCTGGTCGACTGAACCTGAGTGTTCTCCTCGACAACATTGTCTTTCTCCAGTGTAAACACTGACGAAAAATATCCATTTAACGCTTCCCCTATCTCCTCTGATTCCACACACAACTTTCCACTACTATCCTTGATTGGCCCTGTGGTTTTTTGGGACACCCTCAGTATGGAGGTGACTTGACCTTGCACCCCCCCCCCACAGACCCCCTAAATAAGAGCCCCATAGAGACCCCCTAAATAAAAAGACCCCCTAGAAACCCCCTAAATAAAAGGGGCCACCCCCACAGACCAACCAGAATATGGAGAAGTCTGCACAAACCCCTGTCAGGAAACCCCTCAGAAGAGACCCCTGTCAAGAACCCCACAGAAAAGAGATCCCTGTCTGGAAGACCCCCAAAAGAAAGGTCCCTGTCTGGAAGCTAGAGAGCAGACCAGACAGAGGCAGTGTAAAAATCCCTGCTTTAACTCTCACCTGGGCAATACACCTGCTGGCTCAGACAGAGGAAGCAGCTGCTGTCAATTCCTGGAAAGAGAAATCCAATCAGCTGTGATTAACCCCCTCAGATGTCAGATCTGCAAGCCATTCATTTATTTCTCTTTGATATTGCTTTTACTAGGATGTGATTGACAGCTTCCACACACCACAGCTGTCAGCAACATTTCATTCATCTTCCTTCAAGTTTGACTAACTCTGAAGTTCTCTGACCACGACGTTTATAAACATCAAGCTTTGACAGACAGCTCCTGGACCACTTCAAACCACAATTTCGAGCTGATCACTTCAAAATCACTCAATCGTGAAGGGAGATGATTGGAAAGCACAACGGAGAATCCCACCCAATGTCTCTTCCAAAACCCACGGCTGGGATTCTCGTTCTGAGTCTGCCTCACTACCGCTGCCAGTGAAGACAGAGAATTTGGCGCTCAGTCAAATCTCCCAGTTATTGCAGCGGGAATGGAGAATCCCACTGGCGTGAAGAAACGGAGAAACAAAGTCCGCAAAACAAAGTTCAGCTTGCAATCAGGTTCATCAATCTCAACACCAGATTACACAGTGAAGAGAATGAAAAGTGCCATAAAAGCGACATCTCTTCAATAAACGTTTCAAATGCAGAAAAACAAATATCAGATTTAAAATTAATTGAGCTACTATTTTTTATGGGAGAAAGTTCCACACTTCTATCAGCCTTTATGCCAAGTGTTTCCTAGTTTATCTCCTGAAGGCCAGGATCTGTTTTTAAGGTTTACTCCTCTTGTCCTAGACTGCCCCACATGCTGAAAATGTTTTTCCCTGTCTACCATATTAATTGCCTTCAAAATCCTAAAAACGTTAATTGAATTACCCTTTAAGTTTACAAAAACAATACAAATATCAATTGTATCTCTCTCTTCCTTTGGTGGCTATTATGGAATTGCAAGAGCCCTACTGCCCTGATTAATATTTTTTTAAAGATTATGGGATACAAGAGCTCAATGCTATACATGTTATTTTTGGCTTGTCATCGTTACTGATAGAAATGAGGCTATGACAGGTGAGGACCTTGAGAGGATTGTTATCACTAAGGAGGGAGTGATGGGAAAGCTAATGGGGCTAAAGGTAGACAAGTCTCCTGGCCCTGATGGAATGCATCCCAGAGTGCTAAAAGAGATGGCTAGGGAAATTGCAGATGCACTAGTGATAATTTACTGAAATTCACTAGACTCTGGGGTGGTCCCGGTGGATTGGAAATTAGCAAACGTGACACCACTGTTTAAAAAACGAGGTCGGCAGAAATCAGGAAATTATAGGCCAGTGAGCTTAACATCGGTAATAGGGAAGATGCTGGAATCTATCATCAAGGAAGAAATTGCGAGGCATCTGGATAGAAATTGTCCCATTGGGCAGACGCAGCATGGGTTCGTAAAAGGCAGGTCATGCCTAACTAATTTAGTGGAATTTTTTGAGGACATTACCAGTGCAGTAGATAACGGGGAGCCGATGGATGTGGTATATCTGGATTTCCAGAAAGCCTTTGACAAGGTGTCACACAAAAGGTTGCTGCATAAGATAAAGATGCATGGCATTAAGGGTAAAGTAGTAGCATGGATAGAGGATTGGTTAATTAATAGAAAGCAAAGAGTTGGGATAAATGGGTGTTTCTCTGGTTGGCAATCAGTAGCTAGTGGTGTCCCTCAGGGATCCGTGTTGGGCCCATAATTGTTCACAATTTACATAGATGATTTGGAGTTGGGGACCAAGGGCAATGTGTCCAAGTTTGCAGATGACACTAAGATGAGTGGTAAAGCGAAAAGTGCAGAGGATACTGGAAGTCTGCAGAGGGATTTGGATAGGTTAAGTGAATGGGCTCGGGTCTGGCAGATGGAATACAATGTTGACAAATGTGAGATTATCCATTTTGGTAGGAATAACAGCAAACGGGATTATTATTTAAACGATAAAATATTAAAGCATGCCGCTGTTCAGAGAGACTTGGGTGTGCTAGTGCATGAGTCACAGAAGGTTGGTTTACAAGTGCAACAGGTGATTAAGAAGGCAAATGGAATTTTGTCCTTCATTGCTAGAGGGATGGAGTTTAAGACTAGGGAGGTTATGTTGCAATTGTATAAGGTGTTAGTGCGGCCACACCTGGAGTATTGTGTTCAGTTTTGGTCTCCTTACTTGAGAAAGGACGTACTGGCGCTGGAGGGTGTGCAAAGGAGATTCACTAGGTTAATCCCAGAGCTGAAGGGGTTGGATTATGAGGAGAGGTTGAGTAGACTGGGACTGTACTCGTTGGAATTTAGAAGGATGAGGGGGGATCTTATAGAAACATTTAAAATTATGAAGGGAATAGATAGGATAGATGTGGGCAGGTTGTTTCCACTGGCGGGTGACAGCAGAACTAGGGGACATAGCTTCAAAATAAGGGGAAGTAGATTTAGGACTGAGTTTAGGAGGAACTTCTTCACCCAAAGGGTTGTGAATCTATGGAATTCCTTGCCCAGTTAAGCAGTTGAGGCTCCTTCATTACATGTTTTTAAGGTAAAGATAGATAGTTTTTTGAAGAATAAAGGGATTAAAGGTTATGGTGTTCGGGCCGGAAAGTGGAGCTGAGTCCACAAAAGATCAGCCGTGATCTAATTGAATGGCGGAGCAGGCTCGAGGGGCCAGATGGCCTACTCCTGCTCCTAGTTCTTATGTTCTTATGTTCTTATGTTCTTCTTATGTTAATAGCAGAAATACTATCTTGTCCCCTCACTGTCAATAAATCACTCCCAAGAAACACAACTCTTAGAAAACAGATGAACATTCTCCTTAGCAAACACTTAATTCTAAATATTTGAATGTGAGATAATTGTACTTTGATCCATATTTCTCAATCATTCCATTATTAGCCTACAAAGTATTTAGCCTATTTTTCATAAAAGCAGCATGTTAAATTCAGATTAACATGCAGTTTTCAACATAAGTCATGGTAACTAGAGACAACAGAAAATGCAAAGATGTGTAATGCATAGTTTATCTGAGAGTGCAGTACAATATACATCACAGAGTAATGCAAAATAGTTATTTATTATCAAGATACATTGGTGGTTCATGACCAATTACAAAACTAGACAACAAGCTAAAATTCTGCAATATCTCATAATTTGAATGGGGATACTAACCTAAAAATGATCCCTCTCCTTGTGTTGTTTTAGTCTCATGTCTCGGAAGGGTAGCATGCATTAATGACTGACATAGCCTTCTGCTTGGACATAATGACAGATTTTCCCAATGTTGAACTGGAGGATATGTGATTCACCCAGAACTTCGGAGCCACTCAGTGATTGGGAGCTTGTTGGTGGTTTTAATGCTACATTCACAAGTTTATGCAAAAATATTTTCAGCTTTACCGCAATGCATTATCAAGCAGCGTAAGTCATCTCAACGCCACTTTGATCTTCTGCTGTCAGGAGAACAAGTCTAACATGGTGCTTTGGCTTCTGAACCTCCACAGCACTTTCCAAAAGGTTACGGCGGTTCATTTTATTTTGAAAAAGCAGATCAACTCATCCATGGGCTCTTGAGGAGCCAGCCAGGCAAAGCTTTCTTCTGTCAGGCAGTGGAATTTGCAGTACAACTTGTGACTTTCCCATAGGTTTGCGCACTGCAATATGAGGTAGAGCCAAAAGCAAACAAGGTGAGCTAAACGTGTTTCTCAACCAGGTTGAAGTTTGGTTTTTCAGGCTCAATCTATTTCCAAGTTTAAAAAAGCTTAATTTCTAATTAAATTGAAATTAAGTCACCTGTAGTCTGCAGTACAAATTCGAAAGCCAAGCAACCACCATACCAAGAGGCTTATTGTGTGGGTGGTCTGCAATCATAGGATTCCAATATGGGAGATTCTTTGGGATGAATTCTCCACAAATGACACCTTTCCCTTCCCTGTCCCCACCCAAAACCATCACCACACGGTGGCACAGTGGTTAGCACTGCTGCCTCACAGTGTGAGAGACCCGGGTTCAATTCAGACCATGGGTGACTGACTGCGTGGAGTTTGCACGTCTCCCCGTGTCTGTGTGGCTTTCCTCCGGGTGCTCCGGTTTCTTCCCACAGTCAAAAGATGTGCAGGTTAGATCGATTGGCCATGTTAAATTGTCTCTTAGTGTTTGTTGGGTGGGATTATGGGGTTACGAGGATAGTGACGGGTCGTGACACTAAATAGGGTGATCTTTTAGAAGTTTGGTGCAGGCTCAATGGGTCGAATGGCCTCCTTCTGCACTGTAGGGATTGTACGACACACAGACACACATCTGGTATAGTAGTTACATATTAACCATAGAAGTCATATCTGAAAAGCCTAATTTATTACACCTGAACAATGTATTTATATTTCAGATTGGAAAAATAAATAAGTATGGTTTCTTCTTTATAGGGGGTGGAGTTGAAAATACTGGCATTCTGTATTTAGAAAACACACCTCACCATTCAGTCCAAAGTTAACACCTATTTCAGACAAACACTGCCTAGAAGTTTCATGATTTAGATATATTTTTCCACAGGTAACTCAAACTGGCACTTGCCCCCCAAACAGGTTGTCAAACCAGTTCTCAGGTCTATTAGTTCATCTTTTAAACATCCATTCCATCATATATGTCAAGAATTTAGATCACTTGAAAGCACAATCTGAATTAGACAATTGCAGCATGACGTAATTGATGAAAGATTTATTAGCAGACTTCTGGGACGGAACTTAAGCTGTGGACACATCATGCAGTTTTGTTCAATAAATAAAACACTGAAAGCACACACGGAACTTTAAACAAAGAAAAAAATGGGTGTGCACGATGGAGCTTTGATGAATCTTTCCTCCTCATTCTGCAAATTGTCCTCATCCTCCCATTTACACAAACCCATATGGAGGGTGTGGGTGTCCAATTATCCATCCCTACAACCTCTCCCAACCACCCACCCACTGCAGGCTACTGCTGTACCACCCAGCCTCTACCCTGCTGAGATTCATTACATTAGCGAAGACCAGAACTCCCTTTACGTGAGGTAAACTCACTGAGGTATCAAGGGGGAAACAATCTTTGATCAACTGAAAGGTTAGACCCAGAGAGGCCTTCTGGCCCACCCTGTCTGCACCGGGCAAGAGGAAAAAAGAAACAAGCTGCTCATTTTAGTCCCATTTTCCAGCACTTGGTCCATAGCCTTGCAGGTTACAGCACTTCAGATGCGGTTCCATGTGCCTTTTAAATGGGTTGAGTGTTTTAGCCTCGACCACCATTACAGGCAATATATTCACGACGCCCAGCAGCCTCTTGGTAAAAAGGTACCCTCTAATCCTTCTACCAATCACCTTAAATATCTATGCCCCCGGATACTTGGCCCCACAGCTTGGGGAAACAAGTCTTTCCTGTCTACCCTGTCTGGGCCCCTCATAATTTTGTACACCTCAATTGGGTCACCCCTTAGCCTCCTATGTTCGAAGGATAACAACTCCAGCCGATCCAATCTCTCCTTAGTGCTACCATTTTCAAGGTAACGAAGGAGCTGTGCTCCGAAAGCTAGTGATTCCAAGCAAACCTGTTGGACTTTAACCTGGTGCTGCAAGACTTCTTACTATGCCCACCCCAGTCCAACGCTGGCATCTCCACATCGTGATAATTTAACAACAGTGGTCAAAAGAGATGGTGGAAAGGTAGGGCTGGGTGTCATCATTATACATATGAAAATTAATGCTATGTTTTTTTTTAATTTAGCGTACCCAATTATTATTTTTTTTTCCAATTAAAGGGCAATTTAGTGGCCAATCCACCTAACCTGCACATCTTTGGGTTGTGGGGGTGAAACCCATGCAGACATGGGGAGAATGTGCAAACTCCACACGGACAGTGACCCAGGGCCAGGATTCGAACCTGGGTCCTCAGCACCGCAGTCCCAATGCTAACCACAGCGCCATATGCTGCCCAATGATATGTTTTTGGGTGATGCTGAAGGGGCAACATGTAGATGAGAAGTAAGAGGGGATCAGAGAATGACACTTGGAGGACCCCAGAAGTAAAGAGAAGCCATTGCAAGTGAAACTCGGGGAAATGATCAGGGCAAGAGAAAATAATAATTGTATTGGGGACTAAGGTGAAGTTAAGAAATTCAAGGGCGGCACGGTGGCACAGTGGTTAGCATTGCTGCCTACGGCGCTGAGGACCCGGGTTCGAATCCCGGCCCTGGGTCACTGTCTGTGAGGAGTTTGCACATTCTCCCCGTGTCTGCGTGGGTTTCACCCCCACAACCCAAAGATGTGCAGAGTAGGTGGATTGGACACGTTAAATTGCCCCTTAATTGGAAAAAATGAATTGGATATTCTAAATTTATAAAAAAAAATTAAAAAAAAAAAAGTTAAGAAATTCAGTAGCTGGACAGCATAGTGGTGCAGTGGTTAGCACTGCTGCCTCATGGCGACAACGTCCCAGATTCAATCCGGGCCCTGGCTCACCGTCCGTGTGGAGATTGCACATTCTTTCCAAATTTGTGTGGGTTTCAATCCCACAAGCCAAAGATTGGCCACGCTAAATTGCCGCTTAATTGGAACAATGAATTGGGTACTCTAAATTTATTTTTAAAAATAAATTCAGTAGCTACAGAAATGTGACAGCTGTGATTTTGAAAGTGCAGTTGTAAGTGAAATTATGGATAGCTTTTTTCCAGGGGTAGCTATAGAAGGAAGTAGGTCAGCACATGGAATAAAGGTGTAGGTGGAGAGTGATAGAAGGAAGTGACCAGAAACGGCCATGTCTGGGATTATTCAATGGGAGTAGCAAGACTACATGAGATGACAAGGTCAAGGGGGTAGCCATGTATATGGGTTGGGACGTTTACATGGAGGGGGAGATTAGAGGACGATAAGAGGCCCATGACTCAAAGGAGAGAGATCATAATGAGTTGAGATGGACATTAGAATCATTAAGGTTTAGGGCTATTAAATGCAGAGGCTGAGGGTGGACAACAGTCAAGATTTATTGGTAAAAACATTCTTTTCATGCATAAGTGGGTGATACAGAACAAGATTTTTGAATGAGAGGTGAGAGGACTGGAATAAGGTAAGATGCTCAAAAGTGTAAAGATGTAGTCGTCAGGCAAAGGTCCGATTTGGTGATAAGAAGGTAAGATGCTCAAAAGTGCAACGGTGTAGTTGTCAGGCAAAGGTCCAAATTGGTGATAAGAGCTGCACTGTCACCACACAGTGTTAGCAGGATAAGTGGTGGAAGGTATAGCCAGGTGGGAAGCTTCATTTAGAGGGCAAATGTCATCACGCTTGAACCTGAGCCGAGATTCTCCCCTACCCGGCGGGGCGGGGGGGGTCCCGGCATATTAGAGTGGCGTCAACCACTCCAGCATCAGCCCTCCCCAAAGGTGCGGAGAACAAAGGTGCGGAATTCTCCGCACCTTTAGGGGCCAAGCCCTCACATTGAGGGGCTAGGCACGCGCCGTAGTGGTTGCCGCTCCACCGACCGGCGCGAACGGCCTTTGGCGCCCCGCCAGCCGAAAGGCCTTCGCCGGCCGGCGGAAGTCCGCACATGCGCCTGTGCGTCAGCGGCTGCTGACATCATACCGACGCATGCACAGGGGAGGGGGTCTCTTCCGCCCCCGCCGTGGTGAAGGCCATGGCGGGGCGGAAGAAAAAGAGTGCCCCCACGGCACAGGCCCGCCAACCGATTCCTGGGTGGCGGAGAATTCGGGCCACGGCGGGGGCGGGATTGACACCGGCCCCGGGCGTTTCTCCCTGACCCCCCGGGGGGGTCAGAGAATTCCGCCCCAGGTTCCTGTCAATGCCACGATATTGATTCAATCATCCAAAATAGCTTCATGGGTGGCAAGTGCCTTGTACACAAGTCAACAGACATTCCAGAAGGTGATGCAAAGAGGGGCAGTGAGTGCTGACCAGTGGTAAAGCCCACAAGGTGAACATGCACGTCCTTTGTTATTTCCATAACAACAGAAGATAATCCGTTAAATGTTTATGATTACAAAATGTCCAAAGATACGCAGGTTAGATGGATTGGCCATGCTAAATTGCCCTTCAGTGTTCAAAGATCTGCGGGTTAGGTGGATTGGCTACAATCAATGCGCATATAAGGACAGGGCGGGAGAGTGGGCCTACGTCGAGTACTTTTCGTGCAGACTCAAAGGGCCAAATGGCCTCCCCTTCTGCACTGTCGGGATTCTGTGGAATGAGATTTTTTGTAAAACTGGACTAGACTGAAAACAAGGTGGTAGTTCAAACAGAACAAGACACTGATTTTGCAACAGCTCAACCTCTACGCGACCAGAACCCTGACAAAGTCCTTCAATTTATTTTTTCTCATCAGTTCACATTAGTAGTACAGATTGTCTATTGTTACTCAAAGGGAAATACAAATCAGAAATGTTGCAAAGCAAAATAAGGATACATTTGTGATGATCTTCTATTTACGCTACATTACACTAGTTCTTTGGAACTGCTGCTCTGAAGAAGTCTGACTGCTCACACAATTAACAACATTCCAATTTGTGACACTGTGATAGAGTAGGAACATCGTGGTCAGACGTGATCCCGCCATCGCCAGTAATGCTGTAACTGGAGTGGAGTGGGTGGGGCTGTGGGATTTCTCACCATCAACTCGAATGCAGGGCAACCAGGGCACCTTACCAGAAAATTAATGTAATCTCTCTGGAAACATTTTGGATTATGAAAGAATTCAATAGATATTAACTTCACAATGGTATAATATTAAAAGGAACAAATCTCTCCAAGCTGTATCTTATGGTTTTAACATTTATCAAAAAACCCATTTACATCAAATTTGCAAAACATTTTAGTTTTTCAATCATAATTAAATACTTTACAACATGACTCATGCTGCTTGCAAACCTCACCAACTTCCCTACTTGGAAGGAGCAAACTGCAGATGAGTTGCAAACATTACAGGCACATTACAATCTAGGGGGGGGGGGGGAAATGTGTCGGTTAACTTAAAAAATTAACATAAGGAGCCGAGGCCTTGTGTCCGCACAAATAACATCAGCTCGAGATACTTTTCTCTCCACTGTGGGACTAGGCAGGGTTGTCCTATGTTCTCCCCCCCCCCCCCCCCCCCCCGTTGTTTGCACTTGCGAATTGAGCGTTGGCCATCGCATTAAGAAGTTCGGGGGTATGGAGAGCAATAGTGTGGGGGGTGGGGGGATAGAACATAGGGTGTCCTTATATGCAGCAGCGCGGGTTCAATTCCCGTACCAGCCTCCCCGAACAGCCGCCGGAATGTGGCGACTAGGAGCTTTTAAAAAAAATATTTTTCATTCTCCTCCTTTTTCACATTTTCTCCCAAATTTATACCCAACAATAAACAATAATCAGTAACAAATTTAATGTTAATCCTCATATCAATAACAACGATCCCATCCTCCCACCAAACCCCAAACATTGGCCCGCATGTTAACATAAACAAATGCCAAAAAGGAATCAGGAATCACCCACAATCATCATTAACACATACAGTCCCCTCACCCCAACCCTCCCAGCACCCCGCTAATGTTCAATGTAATCCAATTCTCGAAAGTGCATAATGAATAACGCCCATGAATTGTAGAACCCCTCCAGGCTTCCCCTCAGTTCAAATTTGACCTTTTCAAGCATTAAGAATTCCAGCAGGCCCCCCCCCCCCCCCCCTCCCCCGCCTCGCCAGGACACAGGGTGGAGAGGATGCTCTCCATCCCAACAGGATCCGCCTTCGGGCAATCAATGAGGCGAAGGCTACGGTATCTGCCTCCACGCCAGTTTCCAAACCCAGCTGGTCCGACACCCCGAATATGGCCTCCCAAGGGCCCGGGTCCTGTTTCACATGCACCACTTTAGAGATTACCCTCAACACCTCCTTCCAGTAATCCTCCAGCTTTGGACAGGACCAAAACATATGAACGTTGTTTGCGCCCCCCCCTCCCCCAACATTCACACACATCTTCTACCCCCTGAAAGAGCCGGCACATCCTCGCCCTTGTGAGATGCGCTCTATACACCACCTTCAGCTGTATCAGCCCCAACCTCGCACACGAGGTGGAGGCATTCACCCTCCGGAGCACCTCACACCAGAACCCCGCCTCCATATCCTCTCCCAACTTTTCCTCCCACTTTGCCTTGATGCCTTCTAGCGGCGCCTTCTCCTCCAAAATAGCCCCGTAAACCGCCGATACTACCCCTTCTCCAGTCCCCCTGTGGTCAGCATCTCCTCCAGCAATGTGGAAGCCGGCTTTACTGGAGGACCTGTATGTCAGCGACTAGGGGTTTTTAAACAGTAACTTAATTGAAACCTATTTGTGACAATAAGCGATTATTATTATAGAATTACTGTAGACATACAAGGATACTAGAGAGGCCGTGGAGGGGTTTCAAGAAAAGGAGAGATTTTGAAATGTACTGGGACCAGGGTGTAGGTTTACAACGGGGCGATGGGTGTGCAGGACACGATATAAGCTTCAGAGCTCTTGATAAAGTGGATCTGGAGGGCTGGCGGGAAGAGTGCTCAAGGAGGTGAACGACGAGATGACAAAGAGATCGGAGTGTAAACTAAGAACAGTGGAAGGTCGGCAGCTGGTATTGAAAATTGTACACGGCATGTCACTGGAAAGCAGTGTATGGCGAGTCAAGGCAGTTGGCAAAAGCAAAAAGACAGCGTGGGGTTGGAGTGGTAAAGAACTCAGGACATAATCCATGAAACGTTGAGAATTGATTTAATTAACCGGTTTGGGCTGAATTGCTGCAGAATCCCATCAGTAGAATGGAATGCAGTGACTGTCAGCAGCAAAGAGGTAAGTGACTCACATTTTACACCTTTCATTTCCATAGTATTTCTGGATGGAAAGTGACCTCACTTCGAAATTAGAACTCAGATTTAAAATTACCTCCAATGCACTTAAACGTCTCTGAAATCTTGGCAAGTTTGGTTTCAAAAGATAATATTCACTGATCCATTATTCCATACAATGAAAATTGTTCGCTTTCTCCTCCTGTACACGGCTCCTCTTACAAAAGTATACAAAGCATGTCAGAAATCAGGAAATGTACTCAGCATTGCAATTTAAAGGGGCACTGCTTTCACGGTTAACTTCCGCAAATGTGTTTCCAAATTCATCTTAATGCAAAACATCGTGACAACAAAAAGCACACAATCCGCCCCCCAACAAATACAACTCCTGGTACCTTTTGTTTTTAAAGGGAAGTCAGTTTCCTTTCGATGTCCACCTGCCAGAATCTGCTGAAGGTTTACAGGTCGCTGTAAATTCGATGGAATTCTGTAACACGACCTGGTTGGCATGAGGAACAGTCCCGGGAGCCAGCAAATTAAAACCAATATAGGTTCTGCATCCGGATCCGGGTAACACCTTTTTGCCCACTCCCTTATCAAACACGAAAAAAGGTCTTTACGTTCCCACCAGAAACTGGAGATGTTGGTTCCCAGTGAAACCCGGTCACTAATAGAAACAAAGTTGACTTTCGCTCCAACCAATACTGTCAGTTGTACTCGGTCCAAACTTTAAGGAACTTTCTTTCTTGGCCCAGCGAAGTTTTCTTCTGATCCAAGAAAACAAAAAGTTATATTCGTGGAAAGGCTTTACATCCCGAAACAGGAGCTAAAACAACTGGGTTCTGTATTCCTCTTTTGATGACGCGCGAAATTCTACAATTGGGTCCGTTTGGCCGCGTGTTTCACCCCCTGGTTTCTCCTGAGTTGGGTGTGGTTATAGTTGAGCGGTTGGTCAGAGAGCAGCCCCTGTTTGAGGTGCTGTTCACAGTGAAGCGGAAGGCAGCCCCTGAACTCCGATCATTGCCCAGTGCAGCTCCTGTGGAAGGCTGAGAATCTCTCTCACACACAGTCTGCCACCTACTGCCTCGGTTATCCCGAGAATCATTCCAACAATTGGGGCAGATTTATACCAATGTTCTCAACCCCCCAAAGCCCAGACTGTCAACCCCAACAGTGAGCTCACTCTGCAGTGCCCTGAGCTCACTCTGTACAGTGCCCTGAGCTCACTCTGTGCAGTGCCCTGAGCTCACTCTGTGCAGTGCCCTGAGCTCACTCTGTGCAGTGCCCTGAGCTCACTCTGTGCAGTGCCCTGAGCTCACTCTGTGCAGTGCCCTGAGCTCACTCTGTGCAGTGTCAACCCCAGCCCTGAGCTCACTCTGTGCAGTGCCCTGAGCTCACTCTGTGCAGTGTCAACTCCAGCCCTGAGCTCACTCTGTGCAGTGTCAACCCCAGCCCTGAGCTCACTCTGTGCAGTGTCACCCCCAGCCCTGAGCTCACTCTGTGCAGTGCCCTGAGCTCACTCTGTGCAGTGTCACCCCCAGCCCTGAGCTCACTCTGTGCAGTGCCCTGAGCTCACTCTGTGCAGTGTCACCCCCAGCCCTGAGCTCACTCTGTGCAGTGTCACCCCCAGCCCTGAGCTCACTCTGTGCAGTGCCCTGAGCTCACTCTGTGCAGTGTCACCCCCAGCCCTGAGCTCACTCTGTGCAGTGTCAACCCCAGCCCTGAGCTCACTCTGTGCAGTGTCACCCCCAGCCCTGAGCTCACTCTGTGCAGTGTCAACCCCAGCCCTGAGCTCACTCTGTGCAGTGTCAACCCCAGCCATGGAGTGAGCTCAGGGCTGGGGTTGACACTGCACTACACTGCCCTGAGCTCACTCTGTGCAGTGTCACCCCCAGCCCTGAGCTCACTCTGTGCAGTGTCACCCCCAGCCCTGAGCTCACTCTGTGCAGTGTCACCCCCAGCCCTGAGCTCACTCTGTGCAGTGTCACCCCCAGCCCTGAGCTCACTCTGTGCAGTGTCACCCCCAGCCCTGAGCTCACTCAGTGCAGCGCCCTGAGCTCACTCTGTGCAGTGTCACCCCCAGCCCTGAGCTCACTCTGTGCAGTGCCCTGAGCTCACTCTGTGCAGTGTCACCCCCAGCCCTGAGCTCACTCTGTGCAGTGTCACCCCCAGCCCTGAGCTCACTCTGTGCAGTGTCACCCCCAGCCCTGAGCTCACTCTGTGCAGTGCCCTGAGCTCACTCTGTGCAGTGCCCTGAGCTCACTCTGTGCAGTGTCACCCCCAGCCCTGAGCTCACTCTGTGCAGTGTTAACCCCAGCCCTGAGCTCACTCTGTGCAGTGCCCTGAGCTCACTCTGTGCAGTGTCACCCCCAGCCCTGAGCTCACTCTGTGCAGTGCCCTGAGCTCACTCTGTGCAGTGTCAACCTCAGCCCTGAGCTCACTCTGTGCAGTGTCACCCCCAGCCCTGAGCTCACTCTGTGCAGTGCCCTGAGCTCACTCTGTGCAGTGTCACCCCCAGCCCTGAGCTCACTCTGTGCAGTGTCACCCCCAGCCCTGAGCTCACTCTGTGCAGTGTCACCCCCAGCCCTGAGCTCACTCTGTGCAGTGCCCTGAGCTCACTCTGTGCAGTGTCAACCCCAGCCCTGAGCTCACTCTGTGCAGTGTCACCCCCAGCCCTGAGCTCACTCTGTGCAGTGTCACCCCCCAGCCCTGAGCTCACTCTGTGCAGTGCCCTGAGCTCACTCTGTGCAGTGTCACCCCCAGCCCTGAGCACACTCTGTGCAGTGCCCTGAGCTCACTCTGTGCAGTGTCACCCCCAGCCCTGAGCTCACTCTGTGCAGTGTCACCCCCAGCCCTGAGCTCACTCAGTGCAGCGCCCTGAGCTCACTCTGTGCAGTGTCACCCCCAGCCCTGAGCTCACTCTGTGCAGTGCCCTGAGCTCACTCTGTGCAGTGTCACCCCCAGCCCTGAGCTCACTCTGTGCAGTGTCACCCCCAGCCCTGAGCTCACTCTGTGCAGTGTCACCCCCAGCCCTGAGCTCACTCTGTGCAGTGCCCTGAGCTCACTCTGTGCAGTGCCCTGAGCTCACTCTGTGCAGTGTCACCCCCAGCCCTGAGCTCACTCTGTGCAGTGCCCTGAGCTCACTCTGTGCAGTGTCACCCCCAGCCCTGAGCTCACTCTGTGCAGTGTCACCCCCAGCCCTGAGCTCACTCTGTGCAGTAATGAGGCAGGGTTGAGTCACTCTGTGCAGTGTCACCCCCAGCCCTGAGCTCACTCTGTGCAGTGCCCTGAGCTCACTCTGTGCAGTGTCAACCTCAGCCCTGAGCTCACTCTGTGCAGTGTCACCCCCAGCCCTGAGCTCACTCTGTGCAGTGCCCTGAGCTCACTCTGTGCAGTGTCACCCCCAGCCCTGAGCTCACTCTGTGCAGTGTCACCCCCAGCCCTGAGCTCACTCTGTGCAGTGTTAACCTCAGCCCTGAGCTCACTCTGTGCAGTGCCCTGAGCTCACTCTGTGCAGTGTCAACCCCAGCCCTGAGCTCACTCTGTGCAGTGTCACCCCCAGCCCTGAGCTCACTCTGTGCAGTGTCACCCCCAGCCCTGAGCTCACTCTGTGCAGTGCCCTGAGCTCACTCTGTGCAGTGTCACCCCCAGCCCTGAGCACACTCTGTGCAGTGCCCTGAGCTCACTCTGTGCACTGCCCTGAGCTCACTCTGTGCAGTGTCACCCCCAGCCCTGGGCTCACTCTGTGCAGTGCCCTGAGCTCACTCTGTGCAGTGCCCTGAGCTCACTCTGTGCAGTGTCACCCCCAGCCCTGAGCTCACTCTGTGCAGTGTCACCCCCAGCCCTGAGCTCACTCTGTGCAGTGTCACCCCCAGCCCTGAGCTCACTCTGTGCAGTGTCACCCCCAGCCCTGAGCTCACTCTGTGCAGTGTCACCCCAGCCCTGAGCTCACTCTGTGCAGTGCCCTGAGCTCACTCTGTGCAGTGCCCTGAGCTCACTCTGTGCAGTGTCACCCCCAGCCCTGAGCTCACTCTGTGCAGTGCCCTGAGCTCACTCTGTGCAGTGTCACCCCCAGCCCTGAGCTCACTCTGTGCAGTGTCACCCCCAGCCCTGAGCTCACTCTGTGCAGTGTCACCCCCAGCCCTGAGCTCACTCTGTGCAGTGTCACCCCCAGCCCTGAGCTCACTCTGTGCAGTGTCACCCCCAGCCCTGAGCTCACTCTGTGCAGTGTCAACCCCAGCCCTGAGCTCACTCTGTGCAGTGCCCTGAGCTCACTCTGTGCAGTGTCACCCCCAGCCCTGAGCTCACTCTGTGCAGTGTCACCCCCAGCCCTGAGCTCACTCTGTGCAGTAATGAGGCAGGGTTGAGTCACTCTGTGCAGTGTCACCCCCAGCCCTGAGCTCACTCTGTGCAGTGTCAACTCCAGCCCTGAGCTCACTCTGTGCAGTGCCCTGAGCTCACTCTGTGCAGTGTCACCCCCAGCCCTGAGCTCACTCTGTGCAGTGTCAACTCCAGCCCTGAGCTCACTCTGTGCAGTGCCCTGAGCTCACTCTGTGCAGTGTTAACCCCAGCCCTGAGCTCACTCTGTGCAGTAATGAGGCAGGGTTGAGTCACTCTGTGCAGTGTCACCCCCAGCCCTGAGCACACTCTGTGCAGTGCCCTGAGCTCACTCTGTGCAGTGTCAACTCCAGCCCTGAGCTCACTCTGTGCAGTGCCCTGAGCTCACTCTGTGCAGTGTCACCCCCAGCCCTGAGCTCACTCTGTGCAGTGTCAACTCCAGCCCTGAGCTCACTCTGTGCAGTGCCCTGAGCTCACTCTGTGCAGTGTTAACCCCAGCCCTGAGCTCACTCTGTGCAGTGCCCTGAGCTCACTCTGTGCAGTGTCACCCCCAGCCCTGAGCTCACTCTGTGCAGTAATGAGGCAGGGTTGAGTCACTCTGTGCAGTGTCACCCCCAGCCCTGAGCACACTCTGTGCAGTGCCCTGAGCTCACTCTGTGCAGTGTCAACTCCAGCCCTGAGCTCACTCTGTGCAGTGCCCTGAGCTCACTCTGTGCAGTGTCACCCCCAGCCCTGAGCTCACTCTGTGCAGTGTCAACCCCAGCCCTGAGCTCACTCTGTGCAGTGCCCTGAGCTCACTCTGTGCAGTGTTAACCCCAGCCCTGAGCTCACTCTGTGCAGTGCCCTGAGCTCACTCTGTGCACTGCCCTGAGCTCACTCTGTGCAGTGCCCTGAGCTCACTCTGTGCAGTGCCCTGAGCTCACTCTGTGCAGTGTCACCCCCAGCCCTGAGCTCACTCTGTGCAGTGTCACCCCCAGCCCTGAGCTCACTCTGTGCAGTGTCACCCCCAGCCCTGAGCACACTCTGTGCAGTGCCCTGAGCTCACTCTGTGCACTGCCCTGAGCTCACTCTGTGCAGTGTCAACCCCAGCCCTGAGCTCACTCTGTGCAGTGTTAACCTCAGCCCTGAGCTCACGCTGTGCAGTGCCCTGAGCTCACTCTGTGCAGTGTCAACTCCAGCCCTGAGCTCACTCTGTGCAGTGTCAACTCCAGCCCTGAGCTCACTCTGTGCAGTGTCAACTCCAGCCCTGAGCTCACTCTGTGCAGTGTCACCCCCAGCCCTGAGCTCACTCTGTGCAGTGCCCTGAGCTCACTCTGTGCAGTGTCAACTCCAGCCCTGAGCTCACTCTGTGCAGTGTCACCCCCAGCCCTGAGCTCACTCTGTGCAGTGTTAACCCCAGCCCTGAGCTCACTCTGTGCAGTGTCAACCCCAGCCCTGAGCTCACTCTGTGCAGTGCCCTGAGTTCACTCTGTGCAGTGTTAACCCCAGCCCTGAGCTCACTCTGTGCAGTGTTAACCCCAGCCCTGAGCTCACTCTGTGCAGTGCCCTGAGCTCACTCTGTGCAGTGTCAACTCCAGCCCTGAGCTCACTCTGTGCAGTGTCAACTCCAGCCCTGAGCACACTCTGTGCAGTGCCCTGAGCTCACTCTGTGCAGTGCCCTGAGCTCACTCTGCGCAGTGTCACCCCCAGCCCTGAGCTCACTCTGTGCAGTAATGTGGCAGGGTTGAGTCACTCTGTGCAGTGCCCTGAGCTCACTCTGTGCAGTGTTAACCCCAGCCCTGAGCTCACTCTGTGCAGTGTCAACCCCAGCCATGGAGTGAGCTCAGGGCTGGGGTTGACACTGCACTACACTGCCCTGAGCTCACTCTGTGCAGTGTCACCCCCAGCCCTGAGCTCACTCTGTGCAGTGTCACCCCCAGCCCTGAGCACACTCTGTGCAGTGCCCTGAGCTCACTCTGTGCAGTGCCCTGAGCTCACTCTGTGCAGTGTCACCCCCAGCCCTGAGCTCACTCTGTGCAGTGTCAACTCCAGCCCTGAGCTCACTCTGTGCAGTGTCAACCCCAGCCCTGAGCTCACTCTGTGCAGTGCCCTGAGCTCACTCTGTGCAGTGTCCTGAGCTCACTCTGTGCAGTGTCACCCCCAGCCCTGAGCTCACTCTGTGCAGTGTCACCCCCAGCCCTGAGCTCACTCTGTGCAGTGCCCTGAGCTCACTCTGTGCAGTGTCACCCCCAGCCCTGAGCTCACTCTGTGCAGTGCCCTGAGCTCACTCTGTGCAGTGTCCTGAGCTCACTCTGTGCAGTGTCACCCCCAGCCCTGAGCTCACTCTGTGCAGTGCCCTGAGCTCACTCTGTGCAGTGTCACCCCCAGCCCTGAGCTCACTCTGTGCAGTGTCACCCCCAGCCCTGAGCTCACTCTGTGCAGTGTCACCCCCAGCCCTGAGCTCACTCTGTGCAGTGCCCTGAGCTCACTCTGTGCAGTGTCACCCCCAGCCCTGAGCTCACTCTGTGCAGTGCCCTGAGCTCACTCTGTGCACTGCCCTGAGCTCACTCTGTGCAGTGTCACCCCCAGCCCTGAGCTCACTCTGTGCAGTGTCACCCCCAGCCCTGAGCACACTCTGTGCAGTGCCCTGAGCTCACTCTGTGCAGTGCCCTGAGCTCACTCTGTGCAGTGTCACCCCCAGCCCTGGGCTCACTCTGTGCAGTGTCACCCCCAGCCCTGAGCTCACTCTGTGCAGTGTCACCCCCAGCCCTGAGCACACTCTGTGCAGTGCCCTGAGCTCACTCTGTGCAGTGCCCTGAGCTCACTCTGTGCAGTGTCACCCCCAGCCCTGAGCACACTCTGTGCAGTGCCCTGAGCTCACTCTGTGCAGTGCCCTGAGCTCACTCTGTGCAGTGTCACCCCCAGCCCTGAGCTCACTCTGTGCAGTGTCACCCCCAGCCCTGAGCTCACTCTGTGCAGTGTCACCCCCAGCCCTGAGCTCACTCTGTGCAGTGTCACCCCCAGCCCTGAGCTCACTCTGTGCAGTGTCACCCCCAGCCCTGAGCTCACTCTGTGCAGTGTCACCCCCAGCCCTGAGCTCACTCTGTGCAGTGTCACCCCCAGCCCTGAGCTCACTCTGTGCAGTGCCCTGAGCTCACTCTGTGCAGTGTCACCCCCAGCCCTGAGCTCACTCTGTGCAGTAATGTGGCAGGGTTGAGTCACTCTGTGCAGTGCCAACCCCAGCCCTGAGCTCACTCTGTGGAGTAATGTAGCAGGATTGAGCTCGCTCACTGGTGTTAGTGGTTCTGATTCTCTGCACTTCACCGCCGATTTGGAGATCACAGTTCCTGTTAGCAACTGGATGACAGCAGTCTGCACTTCACCAGCAGCAGATCGGAATCCTTTACTGTTTGTTGTCCAAGAAATAAATGCTACAAGTTTTTTGGCATTGAAGGAGTTTTGCTCATGTTTCCTCCACGCGTGACTGCATTGACTAAATGCTTACATTACACTGCTCCTGAGAAATGAGGCCAACGAGGAAGTCGCCATCAGGTTGATTTGGTGATATGAAGCCTTCCAGTCAAACTGGCCTTCCCAACAAGCTGAGCATTAGCTGCATCCTGTTGATACAGGACCTGCTAAACGCCAACGGTTGCATTGAGCACCATCAAGGCATTTGGGACATAAACCAATTGCAGCGTAAAGATTTACTTTCCTTCATCCTAAACATACATCTTCCTCCTGGGCCAGGCTGAATGCTTCCACGACCAACAATATCACTTTCAGCGCATCAGAACATCTTGCACACCCACCCATTTATAATCTGCAAATGTATTTCCCAAGCGGCAGATTGTGTATTAATGCCCTCTGCTGCAGTAAACGCCAGGATTCGGTTCTAACTATATCTCCCAGTCGCTTATCAGCTTCCTCAGCCATACTGTAACAGATATTCTGCAGTTCAACTAATTGCCCTCTCTATGTGCACTACTACATTTCCAGACAACACGCTTGGATTTTGGAAAAAGGTCTCTTGCCAGTGAATGGTTGGAAGATGAAGTAGACTGTGGTCATGAATATCACAAATTATCACTGTGAGAAGGGCACCCTTTATAATAATTAACATTTATGATGCGTTAATGCTCATGCTATGATTTTTCACAAATAAAGACACAATACCGTTACTTTTTATTCAAACTATAATAATAATCTTTATTATTGTCACAAGTAGGCTTACATTAACACTGCAATGAAGTTACTGTGAAAACCTCCTAGTCGCCACACTCCGGCGCCTGTTTGGGTACACTGAGGGAGAATTCAGAATGTCCAATTCAACTAATTGCATGTCTTTCGGGACTTGTGGGAGGAAACCGGAGCACCCAGCGGAAAGCCACGCAGACATGGGGAGAGCGTAAAATAATGTCATCCTGAAGGAAGATCTTAACAGCGATATATACGTCTCAGATGTGGAGACCGATGAGAATAACTGGATTTCATACACAAAAGTTTTCTTCCATGCAGAATCCTTCAAGAATTGGTAGCATTCCCCATCTTCAAAACGTTGTCATTCATCATCATGGTTTATAAATTAAATAAAGACCAACAAAAATATCTGGGTTTCTGAACATTTATTTATAACTAAGCATTAAAAAGGCTCTTAAAGACAAAAATGTGATACTTTCAATTTCTCTAATACAGTTTAGAAAGTACTGTATATAGTCCGATAACTGCTTGAAGCATATTGTAGCATTTGCCTTATTACATATCTACACAGTATTTGATCACACATTGCAAATCATCAAACTTTCGGTATCAGTATGAGTTACTGATAAATCCATTGCCCAAAATATTTTCACACCAGTACTGAAACCCTGAATGTAAAGATACTGAAGTTAAGTGAATACGTTTTATGCGGGGTGAATGAAAGTCTGACAGATTTGCTGACACTTAACAAATTCTCCTGCTCAACTTGATTGTGGAGTAATGAACAATCAAACAAAAAAAGTAAATATTTTTGTACATAGGCTATGCCCAACAGATTTTGTAACAAATTTAACTTTTACAATATACTACAAAATTGATCTCTCTAGTTAACACTACAGTAATAGAAAAGCAAGCTTGCGTATAAAATTGACCAGTGCACTAAAAGAGACCAGAATAAAGTATTACTTAGCAAGTCCATCGGTGTATAAATGGTTAGCATATAACATAAAATCTATGCACCTGCTATTTGCGTTTTGATGCAATTTTACCTACATTGTTATCCACTTGCTGCTCTGTATAGATATGCAGTGTCAATCTTTTGCTATCATCACAGACCAGAAATTAGCAGGCAACTGTAGTCTGGTCATGTATATAAACTAATGTCTAGACAAAAGAAAGGTATGAATCTGGATGGTACATTCAGAATTCCCACCATGGCAGAATACTAAGAATTGCAAAATTACCCCTTTTTGTAATTTAAGATTCCCTTCCACCCCACCCTCAGCAAGAAAATAAAATGTCTTTAGAATTATATAGGGAGAAGAAAATGTGTTGTTTCGATTGAATTAATATTTGATCTTACATTATGATAGAGTTACTTTCTCAGGGTCTCTCTTTGTCCCTTTCCTCATTCAAAAATATCACAGGCTAAAGCATTGGGTGATGAAAACAAAATAACTTGCACATTAAAATAAATAATTGCAAAACTCCTACACCATTACATACAATTTTTCATTCTTGGAATGCATTTTTTTCCAATATCAAGAGCCATAAAAGGGAAGACCGAGTGAAACCATATTTGCAATCACAGAAGATACAACTTTACAATAAAAAGGACCCATGCCATTACAAGGACAGATCACTAGATCAACTGTAAAGAAACATCACTTACACATGGTCTATCATACACATTGGCTGCTCTATTAGGGAATACTTGAATGTATGCAATTACACAAAATCTTCGGAATACTATAAAGCTGAAACAAGGTTTTGGACTACAGTTGAAAATAATTTTACTGTACATTTTCTCACCTCCTGGTGAAAGCATTTAAAAAGTGCAGATTTTAATTCTTTTTGAAAGTACATTGTACACCTTACTAACTCTGGAGTATAGTAAAAAGTTTCATTATGTATGCTATAAACTAGAATAAAAGCAAGAGAACTGATCAGACATGGTGACTTTAGTTTAGGCCATTTTAGAGGGGCATAAATCACAAATGTGAAATCAGTAAGACTTGTTAGTTGGAGTTATTGGTGTTAGAAATTTAAAATTAATGTACTGGACTGATTTGAGGCATCATTGTCCACTTAAGTGCAAGATTAACTTTGTGGCAATAAGGTGTACACAATTACCACTTCAAAACTTGTTGAGGCACTGTGCCTTGATTGTAGCAGCATGATAATACTGCAGCTGCCTCGTTTGTTTTCAAACACTGAATACCCACTTGTTTTTATAAATTTCAAGGTTGAGAAAAAAATGTTAACATAAAGAAGCATGTAAAGGTAAACATGACTGCTTAATGTAGTCCAATTATCATTTATGACAAAGATCCCAACCGAGACATCCTTCACATTTGGTCCATTCAGTGAAAAGCTCCCACAAATATCTAGCCCAATTATAACCTAGACTTTCAAATTGGGCTCTGCAAACTTTTAATACGAAAACAAATTATTGCGGATGCTGGAAATCTGATTTTTTTTTAAAAAACAGAATGCTGGAAACACTCGGCAGATCAGGCAGCATCTGTGAAGAAAAGGTCACAGACCTGAAACATTAACTCTTTCTCTCCAGATGCTCCCAGACCTGCTGAGTGTTTTCAGCATTTTCTCTTTTTATACGCCAAACCCAAATGGATCCAAGTGTGAATTTGGGCATTTAGAAGGTGGGTGGATCTCTATCTGTCCACAGCCAAATATATTAAGCACTATGAGCACAACATTGAGAATTTTGTATTCTATATTTCTCTACCTGTTGACTCAAAGCATGTTATGTAATTGCAGTAAACTAGAAGTGTCTTCTGTGAATAGGATGGTGTTTTTCTGGGTAGCTGACATTGTTAGAAGTTGGGAAACAGTATAATTAGGCTGTCAATATTTGCATGTGGTGCCCGACAGAAAAATTATTAAATTACTGTTTGGAAAGCATGAAGATGTGGTGGGCAGCTGAAACATACATGAGCTTTTCTAAAATGTACCACTACACATAACTACCTAAAATTACTGCATAAACACAATGGTTTAGTCTCAATTAAGCGCCACGTGGTCATAAAGAACTTGCATTTATATAGTGCCAAATTATATCTCTAAATATCTTTTAAGCGCTTCATGTGCAATGAATCAGCTTGAAGTGCATCGACTGTAGTTATGTCCGACAACACTGCTGAATTGCAAATAGATTAGAAAGATATTTAAGAGTTCTTCCAGACATCATTTACCACAATTCTCTCTCCCCCCCACCCCCCGACTCTCTCCTCCCCTGCGACCAGTAAATATTAGAATGTTTCAAATGTTACAAAGACGATATAAATATAAAAAATATAAAATTTACATCTTTGGTTGAAACATTCTTAAAGCACGTCATGGAACTCGAGAGTTTCGCTGACCGGTAACATATCCACACCATACAAATCTGCTTTAACCAATGCCGTCTCTTCTCAATTTAAACAAGGTTTGCCCCAAAACCATAGTTGCTGACTTAAAACCAGTATGTTGGCAATTTGATTTCTGCAAATCAGAGGACAGCTTACCAATAATATGCAAGGAAGATTCTTAATCATCTGACTTATTTGTAGAAATTTCTGCTAAACTGCATCAAATATGTGCACTTGAATGGGGAGTTAAGATTCCAATGGTTAAGCCAGTCTTTAAAACACAGCATTCCACAAGGTGCAACATCACATTTACAAAAAATGTAATAATCAGGAACATATTTTGTGGGATGACAGTCAATTTGTATTATATATTTCTGAAAAACTGTTATGCAGCCAAGGTATTTTACAGATAAACGGGGTAGGTACTGCAATATAAATTAACAGGTCATTTATTTTATTCTTCTACAAGGGAACACATAATGGCTTTATACACTAAACGTACAAAAATAGGGATATAAACTATATATTTTTAATAAGGCAGCCCAACATCTTGAAGAGTTGAAATTTGAGATTTTGAACGGTGTCACATGACTAGATAAGTATAAAGCACCCTTTGTGCTTGCAATAGTTCTCACTGAAATAAATTCCCACGTTTTCATTTCTAAAATAAATAAAATTTAATTTTTTTAAATCATGGTATAAATAGAATGCTCAATGGTTAACTGTGGAATACTATTTTGCTCCCACTCATCAATTCTGTGGGGTTCCTCACAAGTAAAGATGATGCAAGTTAGATAAAAATTATGTTCCAATTACTTCTTGAAGTACTCTACATATAAACAAACAAAATTGTTAGCTTTTGTTTACAATCTTAGTAAATCTGAGTAGAAAAGTGCATAAATTTAAAGAAAATCCAAATAAACTAATTTGTTAGTTTGGTTATACCCTACAAATAGCAGTGACTGATTATTTTCTTTCCTTTAAAAAGTGCCAAAATATTTGGGGCATGTTACAAGGTGAGGCAAAGAAACAGCATCAGTGTTAAACAACAGTTAATCCTGCCACAACACAATAACCTGGGACATGCCGTGCATGGCTGAAATATACAAGGAAAATATCTTTTTAACAATGTTACTCTGCAGCGTAATTGCGTTTTGGTATTCGAGAGGCCTACAGTATGATGCTTCTGTATAAGTGTGGTTAATTGAACCAAAACTGCATTGACTATTGATTATACAGCACTCCATCCTATACAGAGCAGCGCATAATACAATAATTGTCATTTTGAAGTGCTAGCCTCAGTTACGTTACAAGGAGTAGTTTCCTACTATCCAAAGGCCTGACTAGCTGTGGCGTCTGGTGAAGCAGTCATTTGAGCTCTTCCCTCTGGTACACCCACTAAGGGGAACTCTGAAAACTCTGCACCAGTCCCACGTACTCTCAGATTTACTTGTCCATTGGCAACACTGTATGGGGGCGGCACACCAGCCCTTACATTCTGGTACTGAGCTCTGAATGTCTGTTCAAATGTACCTATTTGGTAGGCTTGATGGACAGGCTGAGCTTCTACCTTCTTCTGAGATGTCATCTGATCCAAGAATTCTTGTGCCGAGACAGAACTATGATTTGTCTCCTCGCTTGTAAAAGAAAAGGAGTGCTGTGACTCGCCAACCATTAAACCATAATGGGACTTCTCAGAAGATGGTCGCAATGGTGAACTCATGCCTGACCTAAAGCCACGCTGCATAGTCATGGAGGCCATGGAAGAAAACAATGGTTGACTAGAAAGGGTCGGGCTATCAGTTCCAAAAGTAAGGGTCTGACTGGGTAAATATGCATCATTCTGGCTTGTTCTTTCCAAGGCTTGCTGGAGGAATTTTGAATATTCATGGAGCATACTGGCTTTGTCTGAAGATGGTGGTTGGGAACTTGCACCAGCTCTCTCAGTCTGGGCAACCTCAGCTACATCTGAAGTGTTTATTGACATGCTCGAGGCCACTTCTGTATCAGCGACACTAAAAGACATTTCATGCTGTCCATTTGCTTTATGAGAGTAATGGTCTAACAGAGTCTGCAATACCTCATCAGGAATCCCACTTTTGTCATGACTATTCTTTATTTCAACACTCAACGATTGGGAGTCCAACATAGATGCTGCTGTACTTTCATCAATGACACTAGCCACAGCTGCTTGGGTCACAGATGGCTGTGACGCTATCTGGCCTACGTTCAGGGCATACTCCCTACTATTATTACTCGCTGCTTGCAAATAACGCTTTTTCTTGAGAAACTGCATTGCATCATCATAATTGTTACTGTTATGCACAGGTTTACTGGGAACTTCCTGTAAGGAATCCACCTGATCAATGTCATGGTTTCCCTCAGAGTCCAGCAGACCTGGTTTATCAATAAGTTCATATGTATATTTTGTAACTTTATTTTCTTCATATGTGGACAATGCAGACATTGCCTGGCTTGGTTCCAACTCTAGTTTCTGACTTCTTTTGCTGCTAACTTTCTTGATGACCAGTTTTGGTGGATGGATATCCCCGGACGTACTTTCTAGAGGATTACCACTGTTGGACGAATGCGGTATTTCAACAGAGTATTCAGTCACCATATATTCATCTTTCACTTTTGAAGAAATACTATAGAGTGACGAGTAATCACTCTCATTTTCATCTTTTTTCAGAGCCAACTTTTCCACCGTGCACAGTTTGTCAGTGAGTGGGACAGAAGACCTGGATTTATCTGTTTTTTGTTTCTTTTTCCGTGGCAATGAATTATCTTTATGTTGCAAGGAAATGTTTGGATCTTCCTCATTCCCTCCCATATCACCCATCTTCAATGCACACTTCAGTTTTCTATCTCTGTTTTCATGGCACATGCGTTTATGTTTTAATACACGATCAGTTCTGGAGAAATACTGAAACAATCACAACATTAGAGTCAATACCATGAATGAACAATACATTTGATTTTAACAAATGCAAAAAGTAAATATGCACTCTCTTCATGGTTTTATTTTTCAGCATCAGGCACTATCAGCTATCAAAAACGAAGCTGACTTAAATTACTTGGATCTAAAAATTGTTACAGACCAACAGTACATAATTTTGTTGCATCAGTCACATTACAGGGGAAAAAAACTGATGAAAAGCAGACAAGCAAATCCGTCACAAATTGGACAACCTGACTATGCCAACATAAAAATACAAGTACCAGTTTTAAAGTATCACACAAAAGTAACATTTTAAATGTTGCAATAACATTTTTAATGAAACTATCACATAATGACAAAGAAATTAAGTTGGAAGGCACAGAAAATTTAAGCTTATTCAGCTAACCTTAGCCTTCCTTTTCAATATTCTAAAGGATAATAAAAAACACAGAATCTGGCCGATTCCCACATGTCTATGAAAAAAAATCATGCAACAGGCAATTGTAGCAAAGTATATTGCAGTAGTCATTATCAGCTGAAATAGCAGATAGAAAAATGATTAAGGAAACAACAAATTCAGTTAGTTTGGAATGACAATGTATATAATTGTGGCTACAGAAATCAATACTGTAGACACTTTCAACTGTATATTCTACCATTCATAGCTTAAATAAAGCGAAACAACTTAGAAACCGAGGAAGCAGGGGTGGCACAGCCTACGGCACTGAGGACCCTGGTTCAATCCCGTCCTGAGTCACTGTCCGCCTGGAGTTTGCACATTCTCCCGTCTCTGCGTGGGTTTCACCCCCACAAGCCAAAGATGTGCAGGTTAGGTGGATTGGCCATGCTAAATTGCCCCTTAATAATAAATAAATAAACAAATAAAATAAACCGAGAAAGCAGGAGCAAATTGCTGCATTATTCATTGACCAACTGTAGATACCACTATAGTTAGAAGCTAAGAAATAATTTTGAATGGGGACAATGCTAATTTAAATATATATTTTTTTAAATAAACAATTTTATTGAGGTAGTTTTTGGCTTTGTAAACAGTTACAGACATCAACAGAAAGAAAGCAAAAAAGGCAAAAATGTGCAAACATCCACGGAGATTCAATACTTCAATCGTAACATACTGCACAAGCCCGCTCCTCTCCCACCGGTACTACCCGCCATTTTATCCCTCCTACTCTACTCTCCCCCCTCACTGCTGACGCTCACTCTCCCGCAAAGAAGTCAATAAATGGTTGCCACCTTCGGGCAAACCCCTGTACAGATCCCCTCAAGGCGAACTTAATTTTTTTTCCATACCCAGGAAACTCGACATGTCCGCAAGCCACAACTCAGTCTTTGGGGGCTTTGAGTCCCTCCACGCCAATAGTATTCGTCGCCGGGCTATCAGGGAAGCAAAGGCCACAACATCGGCCTCTTTCTCACCCTGGACTCCCGGGTCTTCCGAAACCCCAAAAATTGCCACCCCGGACCCATCGCCACCCTTCTTTTTAGCACCCGGGACATGACGCCCGCAAATCCCTCCCAGTACCCCCTAATCTTAGGGCATGCCCAAAACATGTGAACGTGGTTCGCTGGTCCTCCCGCGCATCTAGCGCATTTGTCCTCTATCCCAAAGAATTTGCTCATCCGAGCCACCGTCATATGGGCCCGGTGAACGACCTTAAATTGAATCAGCCCGAGCCTAGCACATGTCGCGGTCGAATTTACCCTACTCAGGGCCTCTGCCCACAGCCCGTCCTCCATTTCCCCGCCTAGCTCCTCCTCCCATTTAAGTTTCAGTTCCTGCGTCTGGGACCCTTCCTCCCTCATGAGCACCTTATAAATATCAGAGACTCTACCCTCCCCTTCTTCCCCCCTAGAGACTATTCTGTCTTGGATCCCCATTGGCGGGAGGCGTGGGAAAGATGGGACCTGTCTGCAAACAAAGTCCCGCAACTGTAGGTACCTAAAATCATTTCCCTTTACCAACCCAAATTTCTCCTCCAAGCTCTTCAAACTCGCAAAGCTCCCTTCCAGGAACATACCGCCCACCCTTCCCACCCCCGCCATGCTTGAAACCCCCCATCCATACTCCCGGGGGCAAACCGATGGTTATCGCAGATTGGCGCCAAACCGACGCCCCTGTCTCCCCTGCATGCCTTCTCCACTCGCCCCATATCCGCAGGGTCGCCACCACTACCAGGCTGGTGGAGTACCTGGCCGGCGGCAGCGGTAGAGGAGCCGTGACCAGGGCTGCCAAGCTGGAGCCCCTGCACGAAGCCGCCTCCACCCGCTCCCAGATAGACTTCGTACCCACCATCCACTTCCTTATCATAGCGATGTTGGCCGCCCAGTAATAATTAATCAGATTCGGCAAAGCCAGCCCTCCCTCGCTGCGGTTCCTCTCCAGCATCGCCTTCTTCACCCGTGGGGATTTTCCCGCCCAGACAAAGCTCATGATCATCCTGTTAACTCTTTTGAAGAAGGACTGTGGGACAAAGATCGGGAGGCACTGAAAAACAAACAGAAATCTAGGGAGGATTGTCATCTTTACAGTCTGCACCCTCCCTGCCAGTGACAGCGGGAGTGGATCCCATCTCCGAAACTCTCCCTTCATTTGCTCCACCACCCTGGCCAAATTTAACTTGTGCAGCCTGCCCCAGTCTCGTGCCACCTGGATTCCCAAATACCGGAAATTTTCCTCAACCAGCCTAAACGGTAGCCCTCTCAATCTGTTCTCCTGGCCCCTTGCCTGTACCACAAACATTTCACTCTTGGCCGTATTTAATTTGTACCCTGAAAACTGGCCGAACTTCCTCAACGTTCCCAGTATACTTCCCATCCTGGCCACTGGGTCCGACACGTACAGGAGCAGGTCGTCTGCGTAAAGAGAGACCCTATGTTCTACCCCGCCCCTCACCATCCCCTTCCATCCCTCTGCGGCTCTCAGCGCAATCGCCAGCGGCTCTATGGCCAGCGCAAACAGCAGCGGGGAGAGTGGGCAGCCCTGTCTGGTCCCTCGGTACAGCCTAAAGTACTCCGACACTTCTCTGTTAGTCCTGACGCTGGCCTTCGGGGCCTGATATAATAATTTGATCCAATCCACCAGTCCCTCCACGAACCCAAACCGTCCGAGCACCTCCCATAGATAGTCCCACTCCACCCGGTCAAAGGCCTTCTCGGCGTCCATCGCCACCACCACCTCCACCTCTCTGCCCGCCGGGGGCATCATTATCACATTAAGTAATCTTCTCAGGTTGGCCGCCAGCTGCCTACCTTTCACGAACCCAGTTTGGTCCTCCCCAATAACCTCCGGTACGCAGTCCTCCATTCTAACCGGCAGTACCTTTGCCAGGAGCTTGGCGTCAACATTAATCAGGGAGATTGGCCTGTTGGAACCGCACACCTCCGTGTCTTTACCCCGCTTCAATATCAGTGATATAGTGGCTTGCGACATTGTCGGCGGCAGGGTCCCGCTGTCCCTTGCCTCATTGAAAACCCTCGCCAAGACCGGGCCCACCAGCTCAGAAAACTTCCTATAGAACTCTACTGGGTATCCATCCGGTCCCGGGGCTTTCCCCGACTGCATAGCCTTAAGGCCCCCCAATACCTCCTCTACTCTAATCGGGGCCCCGAGCTCTTCCACTCACCCCCCACCAACTGTTGGGAATGTTAACCCGTCCAGAAACCTTTTCATCTCCTCCGGTTCTTCCGGCGGCTCCGAAGTATACAGCTTGCGATAGAAGTCCCGGAATACCTAATTCAATCCTGCCGGGTCCTCCACTTTGCGCCCCTCCCCATCCATCACTCTACTTATTTCCCTGGCCGCCTCCCTCCTCCTGAGTTGCTGCGCTAACAGTCTGCTAGCCTTTTCCCCATGCTCGTACACCACTCCCCTCGCCTTCCTAAGCTGTTCCACGGCCCTACTCGTGGATAGTGCCCCCAGTTCCGCCTGTAGTCTCTGCCTCTCCGGAGTAAAACCTCCCCCGGGGACTCCGCATGCTCTTCATCTATCTGACCCATTTCCCTGACCAATCTATCCATCTCTGCCCTGTCTGCCTTGGCTCTGTGGGCCCCAAATTGAAATCAGCTCCCCCCGCACTACTGCCTTTAGCGACTCCCACAGGGTCGCCGCTGAGACCTCCCCCGTGTCATTCACCTGCAGGAAATTTTGCATACACCTCTGAAGCCTCTCACAGATCCCCTCCTCCGACAGCAGTCCCACGTCTAGCCTCCACTGCGGGCGTTGGTAGCTCGCCCCCCCCCCCCGATCTGCAGGTCTACCCAGTGCGGGGCATGGTCTGAGATAGTAATTGGCGAATATTCCGTGTTCTTTACATCCCCTATACAATCCCTGTTTAGTACGAAGAAATCTATCCTAGAATATACTTTATGGACGTGTGAGTAAAACGAGTAGCCCCTTCCTGTCGGCTGTCTGGCTCTCCAGGGGTCCACTGCCCCCATTTGCTCCATAAACACTTTTAGCTCCCTTGCCATTGCTGGGAGTCTACCTTCTGGGACACAACCGATCCAAAGCCGGGTCAAGGACTAAGTTAAAGTCCCCCCCCCCCATTATTAGCCTGCGAGAGTCCAGGTCCGGGATCTTCCCCAGCACTCTTTTAATGAAGTCCACGTCATCCCAGTTCGGGGCATATATATTCACCAGCACCACTCTTCTCCCCTCCAGAATGCCCCGTACCATCAGGTATCTGCCCCCCCTGTCTGCGGCTATGCCCTCCGCCTCAAATTGAACCCGCTTGTTGATCATGATTGCCACCCCCCTGGACTTCGAGTCCAAGTCCGAGTGGAAGACCTGGCTAATCCAGCCCTTCCTTAGCCTGGTCTGGTCAGACACTTTCAGATGTGTCTCCTGCAACATAATTACGTCCGCCCTCAGAGCCCGCAAGTGCGCGAACACCCGCGCCCTCTTAACCGGCATTTTCAGTCCCCTGACGTTCCAGGTGATCAGCCTGGTCGGGGGGCACAACCCACAATCCCCCCCCCCCCCCCCCCCCCCCCAACGCTGGTCAGCAATAGCCTTTCTCGGGCCGGCCCCCGGCCCGTGCATCACGCCATTCTTGGCCCGCCTGTTGGCTGCCTCCACCCTCGACCTCCTTTCCAGTGCCTATTTCAAGTCCCTCCCACTTCAGCAGAACAACCCCCCCCCCCCACCCCTAACCACGTCCCTCAATACTCCCACCCCTGCCATCCACTGGCTGTGATCTCCCCCCCCCCCCCCCCCCCCACCCCACCTGACTCCCTTGACTAGCCAATCTGCTAGCCCGGTGACTCAACACTCCGGCGCCTTCCTGTCTCATTCCCATTGTTTCCTGTCCTCCTCCCCACTCCCCGGCGCCCCATCCCCCTCTCCAACCCACTGGAGCAAACTCACTGGCACCGGAAGGTATGACCATCTACAAAACAAAAAAACAAAACCCCCAACCCACATCCTTGGCCCCCCTTGCTGACCGGCCCCCCTTCGTTACCGTGCCGGCTCCAGTGTCCTCCGCGAGCTGCACAAAAAGTACAAATCCGCCCAAAAAGGAAAAAACAGAAAAAAAGAGGGAAAAACAAAAACATAAGAGGAAAAAAAAGAAAAAAAAAACCCAAACCAATGTCCATGAACAAAGGAAAGAGTCCCAAATGTTCCGCTTGGCACCTTTGACCCAGCAAACCGTTGAACAGCAGTCCAGGCACATTCGGCGTACCTTCCCACGGTAGTCCTCGGGCCCTAATTCGCGTCCGTGGGGCCTCTTTTCGGGACCAGCCCCTGATCCCTCGCAAAGTCCATCGCTTCTTCAGGCTCGGAGAAGTAGTGGTGTTGACCCTGGTGCGTGACCCATAAACGAGCCGGGAACAGCAGGCCAAACTTCACGTGCTTCTTGAACAGCACCTCCTTGACATTCTTAAAGGCTGCTCGCCGCCGAGCCACCTCCTGGCTTAGGCCCTGGTAAATGCGGAGAACACTGTTGTTCCACGCGCTGCTCCTGGCGCTCTTTGCCCACCGCAGCACCCGCTCCTTGTCCACGAACCTGTGGAACCTAATCACCATCGGGCGGGGGGGTCCGCCCGGCCACCCCTGCCTCGCCTGCACTCTGTATGCCCCCTCCAGCTCCGGCGGTCGTGGAAAGGCTTCAGCCCCCATCAGCTGCATCAATAGGTCTGCTACAAACGCTGCGGCATCAGCTCCCTCAGCCCCCTCCGGGAGGCCGACCATCCTCAGATTGTTCCTGCGGGCTCCATTCTCCAGCTCCTCCACTCTGTCCAGCAGTCTTCTCTGCCGCTCCTTCAGCCCGTCAACTTCTAGCGCCGCAACCGTCTGCGCATCCGCCTGCTCCTCCACCGCCTCTCCCAGCTCCTTAACTTTAACATCTTGCGCATCCAGCCTCTGGTTCAGCTGATCCACCGCTTTCTGGATTGGGTCCAAGCTGTCCCGCTTCAGCGCTTCAAAACTGGACTTCATTACCTGGAGCATGTTATCCAGCGCCTGCTGGATTGCTGAGTCCAGGGTCAGTGTGTCCGCCATTTTAGGTTCCAGGTAAGTTTGTTCAGGTCCTTGTCTCTGTCCCTTTTTCTCTCTTTTCTTCTGCCTCCTGGACTCCCGCTGTTCCATGTGCCGCTGCCCGCTCCTCAGCACTTTCGCTGCCGCCTTCCTTCAGGTCCGTGGCCCCTAAACGCCCGCCGGAGTGAGAGCCCGCCGAATGTGCGGCTCACTCGGACATCGCCGCCACCGGAAGTCGCTAATTCAAATATTAAGCAATAACTTGAGGTTACCTTTCAAAAATACATCATGCTACTTAGATATAAGCCGCTGCTGGATAACTGAGCGTGCAGTCTATTGAAGAACGTGCCTGGTGTTTTGAAATTTGCCCCCACCCCAGCCCAAGCCCCATGCACTATGGGAGTGTCCCAGGCCCACCAGCAAACACCCCTCCCCTCACTCTCCCCAACACCCATGCAGGGCACCCCAGTCCGATCGCCACCACACAAAAATGTCAGTTTGGCGTCTTTGCAGTGCCAACCTGGCATCCTGGAAGTGCCCCTGCCAGCTGCCAGTGCCACCTGGGAACAAATAACAATACAGCACAGGAACAGGCCCTTCGGCCCTCCAAGCCTGCGCCGATCACGTGCCCTATCTAGACCAACCTCCTGTATCCTTCTATACCCCGTCTGTTCATGTGCCTATCCAGATAAGTCTTAAAGGTCGCCAACATATCTGCCTCAACCACCTCACTTGACAGTGCATTCCAGGCCACCACCATCCTCGGTGTAAAAAACCTCACCCACACATCTCCACTGAACCTTTCCCCCCTCACCTTGAACCTGTGCCACCTTGTAATTGTCATTTCCACCCTGGGAAAAAGCCTCCAACTGTTCACCCTATCTATACCCCTAATAAGTTTATAAACGTCTATCAGGTCACCCCTCAGCCTCCATCTCTCCAGGGAGAACAATCCCAGTTTATTCAATCTCCCCACAGAGCTTTTTGTTTTTATAAAGTAGTTTGATTAAGGTTTTGCAGAATTTTTCATAATAAAACAGTAGTAATCATAATAACAAAACAAACTAGAGTGAGCATTAACATAGTGTAAAAAGAGAATATACAATAACAATTAAATAGACATTATCCCACGCGACCCAGTCTTCCCACACCATCCCAATGAAGCACTCACCCCCCCCCCCCCACGGATTTCTGCCTGCTGACATTTTAATTTTCCCCGAGAAAGTCGACGAACAGCTGCCACCTCCGAGAGAACCCGACCCTCTTAAGGCAAACTTTATTTTCTCGAGGCTGAGAAACCCAGCCATGTCGTTAACCCAAGTCTCTACACTCGGGGGCTTCGAGTCCCTCCACATTAATAAAATCCGTCTCCGGGCTACTTGGGAGGCAAAGGCCAAGACGTCGGCCTCTTTCCCCCCCTGAACTCCCGGGTCTTCTGACACTCTAAAGATCGCTATCTCTGGACTCGGCACCACCCGTGTGTTAAGCACCTTGGACATTGCCCTCGCGAACCCTTGCCAGAACACTCTAAGCTCCGGGCATACCCAAAACATGTGGACATGGTTTGCAGGGCTGCCCTTGCACCTCATACAACTGTCTTCTACCCCCAAAAACTTGCTCATTCGCGCTGCCGTCATGTGTGCCCAGTGGACCACCTTAAATTGAATTAGACTGAGCCTGGCACATGATGAGGAGGAATTAACCCTGCCCAGGACCTCTGCCCACAGACCCACTTCCAACTCCTCACCTAGCTCCTCCTCCCACCTGCCCTTGAGCTCCTCCACCGGGGTTTCCTCCGCCTCCTGTAGTTCTTGGTAGATATCCGACACCCTCCCCTCCCCCACCCAGGTGCCGGAGACCACCCTGTGTCCTGTATCCTCAGTGGCAGCAGCGTCGGAAAGGCCACTACCTGTTTTTCAGGAAGGCTCGTACTTGCAGATATTTAAAGGCGTTTCCTGGCGGCAGATTAAATTTGTCCTCTAGCACCTTCAAACTGGGAAAGCTTCCGTCTATGAACTGATCTCCCATCCTTCAGATCCCTGCCCTCTGCCAGCTCTGGAACCCACCATCCATCCTACCCGGGACAAACCTGTGGTTGTTGGATATCAGGGTCCAGACCGACGCTCCCTCCACCTTCTTGTACCTCCTCCACTGTCCCCAGATCCGCAGTGTCGCCACCACCACCGGACTTGTGGAGTAACGGGTCGGCGAGAACGGCAAAGGAGCTGTTATCAAAGCTCTCAGACTAGTACCTTTACATGTCGCCGCCTCCAACTGCTCCCATGCAACCCCCTTTCCCCCCCCCCCCCATCGCCCACTTCCTAATCATAGCTATATTGGCCGCCCAGTAGAAGTTGCGAAAGTTCGGCAGCGCCAACCCCCCCCCAAACCCCGACTACGCTCCAATAGCGATCTCCTTACTCGTGGGGTCTTATTTGCCTACACAAAGCCGGTACTGATCCTACTCACCCGCTTTAAAAAAAGGCCTTAGGGATGAAGATGGGGAGGCACTGAAAGACAAACAAAAATCTGGGGAGGACAGTCATTTTCACGGTCTGCACCCTCCCTGCCACTGACAGCAGGAGCATGTCCCACCTTTTAAAGTCCCCTTCCATTTGCTCCACCAACCGGGTCAGGTTGAGCCAGTGCAGGGCATCCCATTTCCTGGCCACCTGTATACCCAGGTAATGAAAACTTTTCTCTACCATCCTGAACGGCAGCTTTCAGTCTCTCCTCCTGCCCCTTGGCCTGGATCACAAACAACTTACTCTTTCCCATGCTCAGTTTGTACTCTGAAAAACTACCAAAATCCCTCCGGATCCACAGAACCTCCCCCATCCCCTCCACAGGGTCCGAAATGCATAGGAGCAAATCATCTGCGTATAGCGAGACCCGATGTCCCCCCCACCCCCCCGAACCAGACCCCGCCAGTTCCTCAAGGCTCTCAGCGCCATAGCTAGTGGTTCTATAGCTAGGGAAAATAGTAACGGGGAGAGGGGACACCCCTGCCTCGTTCCCCGGTGAAGCTCGAAGTACCTGACCTCAGCCGGTTTGTACATACACTTGCTACAGGCGCCTGGTACAGCAATTACACCCAGCCAATAAAGCCCTCACCAAACCCGAACCTCCCCAGCGTTTCCCAGGTACTCCTACTCCACCTGGTCAAAGGCTTTCTCTGCGTCCATCGTTGTTACCACCCCCGCCTCCCCTCCCTCTGAGGGCATCATAATAATATTGAAAAGTCATCTCTCCGCATAGCTAATAACCTCCATCCCAGACAACATACTTTTCTGTACTCTCTCCAAAGCCTCAATGGCCTTCTGGTAGTGCAGTGACCAGAATTGGACACAGTATTCCAAACGTTCTATATAATTGTAACATAATGTTCGAGCTTTTATACTCGATACCCTTCCAATGAAGGCAAGCATGCCATATGCTATCTTTACCACCATTTCCATCTGTGCTGCCACTTTTAAGGATCTGTGGATCTACACACCCAGATCTCTCTGTGTCTCTATGTTCCTGATGGTTCTGCCATTTATTTTATAGCTAAATAACTACCTGAATTGGATCGACCAAAATGCCTCACCTCACATTTGTCCGGGTTACTCCATCTGCCATTTCTCAGGCCAATTTTGCAGCCAATCTATATCCTGTCGTATTCTCCAAGAATCTTAGTATCATCCGCAAATTTGCTAATCAGACCCGCTACGTTTTCTTCCAAGTCATTTAAATATATTACAAAGAGCAAAGGTCCCAGTACTGATCCCTGTGGAACAACACTAGTTACAGACCTCCATTCGGAAAATACCTTTCCACTGCTACCCTCTGTCTTCTATGGCAAGCCAGTTCTGAATCCATCCAGCTAGTTCACTCCTGACCCCATGTGATCAACTCTTTTGCACCAGCCTGCCATGAGAGACCTTATCAAATGCTTTACTAAAGTCCACGTAGACAATATCCACAGCCCTTCCCTCGTCAATCATTTCTGCAAATGCTTTACTAAAATCCACAGAGACAACATCCCCAGCCCTTTCCTCGTCAATAATTTTTGTCACCTCCTCAAAAATTCAATCAAATTAGTGAGACATGACCACCATGCTGTCTGTCGCTAATCGGGGGCCCTCAGGTGCATGCCCTTTGGACAAGGTGGTACCCTGGTACTCTGGCAGTGCCACCTGGGTGCCAGCCTGACACTGCCAAGGTTCACAAAGGAGAGGGACATGTTGATTGGTGGTGTCTCAGAGGGATGTGTAAACACTTTAGAACAGGTCGTTATTAGCTCACTGAGCTAAATCGCTGGCTTTTAAAGCAGACCAAGCAGGCCAGCAGCACGGTTCGATTCCCGTACCAGCCTCTCCGGACAGGCGCAGGATTGTGGCGACTAGGGGCTTTTCACAGTAACTTCATTGAAGCCTACCCGTGACAATAAGCGATTTTCATTTCATTTCATTTCGTTTTCATAAGACCATTCACTTCCAAATGTGCATAGATCCTATCTCTGAGAATCTTTTCCAACAATTTCACTGTCACTGACGTTAGGCTCACTGGCCTATAATTACCCGGATTATCCTTGCAACCCTTCTTAAATAACGGTACAACATTGGCTATCCTCAATCCTCCCGGGATCTCACCTGTGGCCAATGAGGACACAAGGATTTCTGTCAGAGGCCCAGCGATTTCATCTCTTGCCTCCCTCAGTAATCTGGGATAGATGCCATCTGGCCCTGGGGATTTGTCTACCTTAATGCTTTTTAACACACCTAACACTTCCTCCCTCGTAATAACGACCTGCTCTAAAGTGTTTACACATCCCTCTGAGACACCACCAATCAACATGTCCCTCTCCTTTGTGAACCTTGGCAGTGTCAGGCTGGCACCCAGGTGGCACTGCCAGAGTACCAGGGTACCACCTTGTCCAAAGGGCATGCACCTGAGGGCCTCCGATCTCCTGGGAAACACTCACGAGTGCCGTTCTATGGTCTTAATTTTGACTCCTGAAGGTGCCAACGTTACATCCTTCTGGTTCAAGAAAAAACCCACTAATCACCGCAAGTGACTGATTTCTAAAAAGTACATGCCTGCGAAGTACTTTGGGACGTTACGCGATCCTAAAAGTTGCAATACAAGTTCAAGTTTGTTCTTTCCGAATGGAAGACAAACTGATAACAGCTGCTAAAAATATATGGGATCCCACATTTTAAAGAGGTTTAGGGTACAAAAGCAAAGATATTGTGCTAATGTAGAAAGAAACTGGAGGCATTTCACTCATTATGATTGAGAATGAGGTCAAGAAAAAAAAGAGTGATGTCAAAATTTTGAGGAATAAGCGGAGTTGGGGAATCTATTTCGACTGAAGTCAGTAAAGAGAATAAGATCAGCAGATTGCGTTTTCCCCCCAAATTCAGACAGTAGTTAGGTCACAAAAATGCAAAGCAGCTGCAACATGGAAGCTGCCACTTTGGCCCAACCAGCCCAGTGTGGTGTTTATTCCTCAGGCAAGCTAACACTCTCAATCACATTCCCTGTTCCCACATTCACCCACTTGTCCAATCTAACTTGGATGTTGACACACCTTGTAACGCAACCACTAACCGTGGAAGTGAAATCTATGGCTCAGCATTGTGTTGAGAAATTACTTTTGCTCTCTGTTCCCTTAAATTTATTATTTTAAATATGGTCCCTCTTTCCAGGCTCAACTATTGCTTTTAACTCCGTGGTCCAAGTTTTCAGTGTGAAACATTTTGATTATTACATGCCATCATCTGCATTGTTTCACCCCGACCTTCCAAATCTTCCTTCATATTTGTATTTCCTTACACCAGGCAGCATTCCAGTGAATCCACACTGCACTCAGGCTAAAGTTTCAATATTGTTCAGATAGCGCACTAGAAGTGGCAGAGTTAGAATCCACAAAATCACGTAAAAGTAAAGTGAAAGTACAGTTGAAATGAAGGAAAAATTAAGGCCTTGAGGAAAGAACAGGGAGATAGAAATAATGCATCACTTTTTTTCAGAGAGCCAGTTTGGTATGATGGGTTAACGGCCACCTTCTGTGCTGTAAAATTCTGTAATTATTCTGTGCTTCACACATTTAATGACAAGTACCTTCAGTCAATTCTTACCTGGTGGCAGTATTCACACTGATATGGTTTCTCTCCACTGTGAGTGCGTTTATGCCTCTCCATATGATATTTCTGTATGAACCTCATGTCACATTCATCACATTGAAAAGGCTTTTCACCTGAAAACAGCATTTCCAAACGATTACACTCATCATTTATTAATGCATTATTTTTACACAAATTCTAGACTAGAATTTTTGAATAGCAAAGCCTACAACAGTACTATAAGACACAAGAAATCAGCATTAACTTTGAAAATGCGTATATTTTGATTGAAACTATTTAAAAGAAAATACAGTCTTCTTTTTCTCAAATTTTCTTCCATTCCTAAAAGAGTTCACCCCTTTCTGATCATTACAGTATTACAGCTCGACAGATGTTGAATGCCCTTTGGTAGATCGTCCAATTTGCCATTTTAAGTAAGAGCCCAGAGAGCAAGCCATCCGCTGGTTAACCGGAGGCTTCGGACTCAATCTGGATCCTCTGCTATTGGTTAATTCATTAAACGACTTGTTGAAATTACTGCTGGATGCATTACATGTGCACGTTTACGGCGAATCATTGTGCGACACTAACTAAAATCAAACTTCTGTAAAATTTTAACTGTATGGGAGACAGTTTGTTACCATGCCAGTTAGAATCTATGCCTGCCAAACAAGGATATTATTAATTGGAAAAAAAACTCACTTTATAGAAGGAACTGTTACTTTGTCAAAGATGTACAAATATAATAAATATATTAAAAGATAGTGAGGAACAAGAAACTCGTAGCATATTGTTGTGTGCAAATGGCTTTTGTCTGTGAACACTTTGTCCCGTACCAGCCTCCCCGAACAGGCGCCGGAATGTGGCGACTAGGGGTTTTTCACAGTAACTTCATTGAAGCCTACTCGTGACAATAAGCGATTTTCATGTCATTTTCATTTCATCTTTTTCAACAAGTAAACTACACTTCAAAAGTAATTTACTGGGAAGAAGCTCTCTTCACTCACGTGCGCCACTCGAGCCAGAAGTATGTGCACAAGATGAATAACTAGTTGATCTGTTTAGAATTAATGCTTGAAAGAGAAAATTCAACGGCACATATCCTGAGTGGCTTTATATTTACTGATGATTTGTACAACTGTCAGTCAGCTGATTGCGGCCCTGGTTAGCTGAGCCAGTAGCACTTCCTATATTTAATCCCTGACCTAGGTCGAGTTAGCTAACCTCAGTCAGAGCAATTCCAAGGTTGCTACAATTAGCACCGACATAAAACGCTAATTTGGATCCAGCTGCAGAACTGTGTCCAATCTTTGTCAGCAAACTCTCGGACAGACATGAAAGCTTTGGAGAGGGTACAGAAAAAATATACTCAAGCAGATCAGAGAGGAGGGATGATAGTTACGTGGATAGATTGGAGAAGCTGGTGCTGCCCTTCTTAAAGCAGGGAAGGCTGCAGTTAGGGTGCAAGAGGATTTAGACAGATGAAATGAGTGGACATGTGGACTAAATGTAGAGGAATGTGAAGTTATCCACCTTGGAAGAAAGAAAAACAGAATAATTAAATGGAGAGATTTTTGGAAATGTGACACTCCAGAGGGAATATGACACCCTGTAGATGAGTCATAAAAAGTTAACACATACAGGTATAGCAAGCAGCTAGAAAGCAAATGGTACGTTTAGTCTTTATTACAAAGTGATTGGAGTACAAGAGTAAAGTATCTTACTGCCAAATGAATGGGGCCTCGCTGAGATTACATCTGAAGCACTGGGTACAGTTTTGGTTTCCTTAACTGAGAAAGGACATATCTGCCTTGGAGGAAATTAAATTAAGCTTCACTAGACTGACACCTGGGATGACGGGATTGTCCAATGAGGAGATATTAAGTAGTGCGATTTAACCAAAATGTTTCTGAGAGTGTGGTAGCGAGCGGGAATTGCGCGAGCTTCCCCACACTTGGCACGGCGAGGTCATCACCGCGATAAAACGTTGAGTGGTCCACGACACGAGGCCACACAGGCTTCACACCGCAAATCACGGTCCCGCCGGCTGATTTGCCGGGACCGAGCTTGCTAGATCCCTGCTAATGAGGGAGAGCAGCCATCTTCCTGAACAGCCGACCCCACCCAGCTCGCAGCCATGTCGCGGAGACAACCAGCCCCAGGATTCGGGATGCAGACCTGGGAAGACTACTTGAAGCGATCAACGCCAGACGGGATTCCCTGTTCCCTCAAGGATCTTGGACGGTCAGCCAGTGCCAGTTGGGAGGAAGTGGCAGCAGCAGTCAGCTCGGGGAGTGTGATCAGGAGGGCAGGCACCCGGTGCCACAAGAAGGTGGTAGCGAGCGGGAACTGCGCGAGCTTCCAGACGCTCGGCACGGCGAAGCCATCACTGCAATAAAACGTTAAGTGGTCCACGTAACTGATTTGCCAGGACCATGTTTTGCGGCATGAACCGGGCCACTCGGGTGAGTTGACACCGGACCTCCGACCGCCACCCCCCAATCCAAGAGGATGCACCTGGCACTGCCCTGACCAGCATGGTTCTGTGCCCGGCCCACCCACGTGCAGCGGTGCTGCCCACACGGACCAATTTCCTGCCCCCCGCCAACTCATACATCCCATCTCCCAATCCTCCACCTCCAAGCCACCTCCCCCAACCCCCGAGCACCCCCACCCCTGCGATGAACCACGCGTACGGCTAACGGTGCCCCCTTTGTGTCCCCACAGAACAGGTTGGCCCACAACTGACAGGAGAGCCCAGATGGGCTGCGGGGTACCAGACATCAGAGTCCTCACCCACTATGAGGTACGGGTCGCGGGGGTGGTCGAGGACAGATCAGTGACCACTGTAGAGGTCAGTGTACGGCGCAGAGGTGAGGATCCACCAGTCCCCCCACAGATGAACTGTCAAACATGAGTTATTAATGCCATACAGACTGATCCATTCCCGTCACTGACCACAAGTCCAATCTCCCGCAGGATCTGCAGCCGATGGCACTGGCCCATCCGGGATGGTCCCCCCTCCTCCCACCGCATCCCAGAGAAAACCTTGGAGAGGAGCTCTGAGGATGTCACCGTTTTCGCTGCATAGCTGTCACCCCCACACTCCAACAGCGCAGAGAAACACACCTTGGTGGGCGACAGTAGTAGTCAGGCTTCAGGGGCACAATCTGGTGAGCACTTCACAGTTGCTGATGCGCATCAGGTGGAGGCAGGAATGCCCAGTCGAGACAGCAGTCGGAGGTCTGCTGGATCCCAGGACCCGGCTGGATCCCAGTTGGATGCTGAGCCTCTGGACCAGGCTATCCCAGAGCTGATGCAGACAATAGGGTGCAGCCTTGAGATTCAGAGGGGATATCAGCGACACTCCAGCAGGTCCACAGCCGATTGGAGGAGTCCCAGAGGCTATGGGCACAGGAGATGGATACGGCAAAGCGTGGGACCGAGGCTAACACTACTATGGTGGGGACTGCATGGAAGAACCTGGTGGACGATGTCGATATCATGGCTCAGTCGGTGATGGCCATGGCTAAGCGCCTCGACAACATGTCCCAGTCGCTGGGAGACATTCATCCAGTACCAGGTGAACCTGGATGAGGAGCTGTGGGGCATGTCCTAGTCCCAGGTAGGCATAGCCAAGGTGCTGCAGAGCATGTACCAGTCACAGAGGACCATCGTCGACCATGCTGCATACATTGCCGAGCCAGAGCCTGATGATTGCCTCTCTGTCCCTTGGTGATCCCCAGAGTCTTATGGGCACCGACTGGGAGATGGTGGTGCTGGTGTCAATCCGAAGCCATCCTACGGAGTGGTGACGGTCGCCACCAGCTCCCTGGAGATCCACCCCCTGAAAAGGGCATGTCTTGCAGTCAGCATCCAGTATAATGCTGTGCGGTGGGATATGTGCCGCTGGCACGTGCTCTGGGGCGCTCCAGTCCCAGGGCCCCCAGAGGACTTCCGCCAGGGACATCAAAGGCACCGACATTCGGGAGCAGCACATCCAGGTAGTTCTGGGTCTGGCACCTTTAATCTTGCCCAGGTCTCCTGTAACAGCTCGGGATATTTACCCAGCATGTTGTAAAGACGTGCATCATGGGGGCACACCTAGATACAGCGGTAGAGCACGGAAGGCTAAGCACTTCGGGGATAACTGAGGGGGAGGGATGTAGAGGGTAAGGGTGCATGGGAAGTGGGTGCGGTGTCCAGGCATCACGGTTGATGCTGGGCAATAACCCCCGTATGGTACATGGCACGCCTACCCACTGGAATCGACTTGGGAAAGGCAAGGTGCTCACTTAACTACAATTGCCAATTCCAAATTAGCAATAGCCGAGACCTCCACGGTCAGTGGGAGGTATGGGTGGTCGGAGGAGCTGGGGCTGGGGCTGGGGTTGCCCCGGGAATGGGAACACGGGCATGGTGGATCCAACCCCAGTGTCTTCAGCCTCTTTGCCTGTGAGTGAAGATGGCTACTCACCTCGAGTTCCTGCAGCAGCCCTTCCGCCAGTTTCACGTGTTTAAAATGGAGTACCAATCGGTGCCCTCGTGACCACTTGCTGGGGAGGCCATTAGATCACGGGAGGCCGTTAGATAGGGGGCCGCTCCCGTTAATTGTACGGAGTTTGGGCTTAAGTTATTGGCTCTCGCCACGCTACGGCGGGATCCTGATTTCGCCAACGGAAGCAGGCCAGTTAGATCGCAAACAGATCGACGCCCGGCGCGGTTCTCGTTTTTGGCTTCTCCTGCGATTTAGCGACCTCGTCACGCTCTCGTTTCAGCACGGCAAGGCTATAAAATCGCACCCTATGTCCATATTCCCGAGAGATTAGAAGAAAGAGGCTGACAGAGCAGGTGCTGGAAGGATGTTTCCCTTGGTTAGAGACTGGAGAGTTATGGGCCAGTCACAGGATAAATGAGTCAGACATTTAGGACTAAGGTGAGGGAAACATTTCTCTCAGAAGGATTATGACCATTTGGAGTTCTCCACTGTAAAGAGCTGCGGATGCTCAGCCATTAAGTATGTTCAAGTCAAAGATTGACAGATATTTGGCTACAATGAGAATGAAGGAATATGGGGACAGTGTGGAAGCGTGTAGCTGAGGTAAAAGATCAACATGATCTAATTGAATGCAGAATGGATTTAAAGGGTCAAATGGAATACACTTGAGGTAGGACTTACCACGCAACGCGCGTGTTGCAGCGGCAGAAGATAGCCCGCCGCTGACCAGTGGCGGTTGGCAACGGGGTTTCCCGCTGAATACACCTCTTGCCACCGTGAAACCTGTGACGGGGGAGCGCCGCCAGTGGGACTGGAAGATTCTACTGGCATGAATGGCTGGAAAGTTCCGGCACCTATTTCTGAAGATGATTAGAGGTGCCGAGTAAACATGTCCTGCAGCTGTAAGACCGATCAGCAGAGGACACTGATTTAAAAGCTAATTGGCAATCGAACCAGAGGTGATGCAAGGAAAAGCTTTTTATTTTAAAGACAGATGGTTATTATTTGGAATACATTCCCAAGAGGCTGGTGGATACAGATTCAATACTCATCTTCAAGGGAATTTCAATAAATACTTGAAGGAGAAAAAAATTCAGGGATGTGGAGAGAAAAGGTGGGGGGAGCAGGACTAACTGGATTTCTCTTCGAAATGGCCATTGCAGATTTGATAACTGAATGGACTCCATCAACTCTAAATAGGCACTAAATAAATGCGAGTCTTTCTTTTAAACTTACTAATAAGATTCTCAGTTTTGCTAAAATGTGTTTTTGAGTGTTCTTATTTAGAGGCTCTCTTTAAATATTTTCAAAACACATATAGAAGGAATGACACAAAAACTCAATAATGAACATCAGCCTTCTAATAATACTAGAGAACCAAAGGACGAGTGAGCCTGAGGAACTGGAAGAGATTTAGCATTATAGAAAAAAAGAATACTGGGGCTGATGATCTACATTCCAGAATATTGAAAAGAGGTGATTGTCAAGATAATGAAGAAATTGATGGTCATCTTCCAAGATTCTACAGATTCGGGAATGGTTTCTGCAGATTGGAAGGTTGCAAATGAAACCCCACTGTTTAAGAAAGAAACGGGGAACTACAGATCTGTTAGCCTGAGATCTCTAGTAGGGAAAGTGCTAGAATCATTATAAAGGATATGATAACTGGATACTTAGAAAATAATGGTAGGAATGGGCAGAGTCAATATGAATTTATAAAAGGGAAATCATGCTTAACAAACCTGTTAAATAGTTTTGTTGAGGATATAACCAGAATAGATCAGAGGGAAACCAATGGATGCGGTGCTTTGGATTTTCAGAAGGATTTTGATAAGGTCCCACACAAAAGGTTTCTTAGCAAAATTAAAGAAAATGGGTCAGGGGGTAATATACTGGTGTGGGCTAAGAAATGGTCAACAGACAGAAAACAGAGTAAATTGGCAGGTTGTGACTCGGATCAGTGCTTGGGTCCCAGCTAGTCACAATTTATATTAATAATTTGATGTGGGGATCAATTGTAATATTTCAAAGTTTACAGCTGACACAAAACTAGGTGGGAATGTGACTTGTGAAGAGGAGGCAAAGAGGCTTCAAGGGGAGTTATACAGGCTTAGTGAGTGGGCAAGACATTGGCAGATGGAATATAATGTGGAGAAATGTGAAGTTACCCACTTTGGTAGGAAAATCAGAAATGCAGAGCATTTTGTTAAATGGTGAGAGACTGGGAAGTTGATGTTCAAGGGGACCTGGGTGTCCTTGTTCATGAGTCACTGAAAGCTAACATGCAGGTGCAGCAAGCAATTAGAAAGGCAAGTGTATGTTGGCTTTAATTACAAGAGGATTTGAGTACAGAAGTAAAGATGTCCTGTGCAATTACTTAGGGCCTTGGTGAGACGGTACCTGGAGTGTCATGTACAGTTTTGGTCCCCCGTACCGAAGGAAATATATACTTGCCACACAGGAAGTGTAGCAAAGGTTCACAGGACTGATTCTGGGGTTGGCAGGATTGTCCTATGAGGAAAGATTGAGACCACTGTGCCTGTATTCTCTCGAGTTTAGAAGGATGACAGGTGACCTCATTCAAACATACAAAATTCTTACAGGGCGCGACAAGAGTCTAGATGCAGGAACATAGTCCTATATGACTCACCCCCTATTTTGAGACTGAGATCAGAAGGAATTTAGTCTCAAATTATGGGGTAGGTCATTTAGGAGTGAGAAGAGAAGGAATTTCTTCACTCAGAGCTGTGGAGGCTTAGTCATTACGTTCAAGACAGAAATTGACAAATTTTTAGATATTAAAGTCATTGAGGGTAAGGGGAATAGTGCGGGAAAATGGTGTTGAAGTAGAAGACTGGGTTACGAGGATAGGGTGGAGACGTGGCTTGGGTCACTGTCTGTGCGGAGTCTGCACGTTCTCCCCGTGTCTGCGTGGGTTTCCTCCGGGTGCTCCAGTTTCCTCTCACAGTCCAAATTCGTGCAGGTTAGGTGGATTGGCCATGCTAAGTTGCCCTTAGTGTCCCAAATAAAAGAAAGGTTAGGTGGGGTTACTGGGATGGGATTACTGGGTTACGGAGATAGGGTGGACTTAAGTAGGTTGCTCTTTCCAAGGGCCGGTGCAGACTTGATGGGCCAAATAGCCTCCTTCTGCACTGTCAATTCAATGTTCATGGTCACCTTTAGTGCTCTGAAATTCCGTTCCTAAACATTTCCCCCTCTCCATGGCTCTCCGCCTTTCAGAGCTTCCTTTAAACCCACCTCTGCAATAAACCTTCATAATGTTTTCTGCTCTGGCACGGCATCTCTGTTTCATGTTCCTGTGAAGTGCCCAGGAATGTTTTACTATCAGTGGAAGCATCAAACGACCAAAAAAATGCATGTGCAGGAAAATCACCAGGGCCATGACATAATTATACTGTCGATCAGATTTGGGCAGAATTTAAAGCAATGGATAATTTAATAATTTACAGTATTTGCTACATCTTTGAAAATACTGGGGTAAAAGTGAATTTACAAAGGATAAGCAGAAGTGCTTTTTCAAGAAGCGATGAGCATTTAGATGAGCACTTGAAAAGCCACAGCATACAAGTCTACAGAATAAGTGCTGGAAAATGGGATGTGGATAAATAGGTGCTCGATGGCCGGCACAGACACGATGGGCCAAAGTGTTGCTTCTCTGTGCTGTAAAACCCTATGCAAACTAACTTATTTTGTCTTTGAGTTTAATTTCAATCAATATGGTCACAACCGTGGTTAGTTTTTTTGACACAAAATGAAGAAATACCACCCTGGTATGTATTCTGGGGATGTATTCTGTAAATGCATCCAAGAAAATATTCAGGGACAACAAACAATATGAACATACTGCACCTTCAATCCACAATAAAAACACTTGAATGCAATCCTGCTTACCAGTATGAATCTTCTCATGTCTTTGCAGCAAATATTTCTGAATAAAACGCATGCTGCATTGGCTGCACTGATAGGGTTTTTCACCTTCAATAAAAATGAAAGAGTGTTTGGAATCATAGAAGAGTGCCATATTCACAAAAAGACACAGGTTTCCAGCTAACGATCCCAAAATCCACTGTAATACAAAATCTGACTTGGCAGTGGCTAAATCACAAGTGAAAACATTATCCATACACATCTTACCAGTGTGGGCACATTCTGAGTTTACCAGCTATGCTGTACAGACAGATCTACAAGTCTGCAAAACATTTTGTATATCCAATACATTGCTCTTTGGAGAGTATTTTGTCTGTTATCCGATTATGCATGATAATTGTTCAAGAGGCCAGAATTCGATGAGCGCAGGTAAGCTGGAGGCCTGTGGTGCTGGAGGAATGGTATGGGCGAGGACATGGGGGAATTTGAAAACATAGATGAGAACTTCAAAATTGCAGCATTCCTCAACTACGAATCAATGTAGATCAGTGATCATAGGGTTAGCGGGTGACTGGCAATTGGCAATTGGTATGAGTAAGGGTTTTAAATGACCTCAGGTTTACAGAGGTTAGAACATGGGAGACAGGGGTCACTGAATGGTCAAACACCAAAATGACAAAGGCACAGTTGAGGATTGCAGATGAGCGGAGACAGGAGCAAATGGAAAGATGTTACGAAGGCGTAAAGAGGGACGGTGTGGTTGTGCAGTCAGATGCTCAACTTGGGTCAAATATGACACTAAGTATGCAAACAGTCTGGTTCAGTTCAATTTTTTAATTCTTTCATTGGGATAGGCATCACTAGCTAAGCCAGCGGTTATCACCTATCCCCATCTGTCCTCGAACGGGTGGTGGTGGTGGGCTGCCTTCACGAACCACTGCAGGCATTGTGGTACAAGTACACCCACAGTGTCAAAAGGGAGGGAGCTCCAGGATTTTGACCCAGCAATCATGAAGGAACAGCGATGGAGTACCAAGTCAGAATGGTGTATGTTTTGGAGGAGAATGTGCAGGTGGTAGTGTTCACAAGCATCTGCTGCTCTTGCACTTTGAGGTGATAGAGAGTGCAAGACTGTATATTATTGCTGAAGAAGCTGTGGGAAAGTACTGCAGTACATCTTGTAGATGGTGGAGAACGTGAATGTTAAAGATGATGGATGGGGTGCCTATCAAGCAGGCTGTTTTGGCCTGGATGGTTTCAAGCTTGTTGGTTGTTGATGGAGCTGCACTCATCAAGACACATGGAGAGCATTCCATCACAATTCAGACTTGTGCCTTGTGGATGGTTTACAAGCTTTGGAGAGTCAGGAGGTGAGTTACTCTGCACAGAATTCTCAGCCTCTGACCTACTCTTGTAAACCACAATATTGATATGGCTGGTCCAGTTCAGTTTCTGGTCAATAATAACCCAGGGATGTTGATAGATGGTAATGCCTTTGAATGTCGAGCGTAGATGGTTAGATTCTCTCTTTTTGGAGATGGCCACTGCCTGGCACTTGTGTGGCAGAATGTTACTTGCCACTTATCAAAAAAAGTCTGAATGTGGTCCAGGGTTTGCTACAGATAGAGAAGGACTGCTTTAATATCTGACGACTCAAATGCTGCTGAGCATTGTGCAATCATCAGTGAACATCTCAGCTTCTGACCTCATGATGGAGGGAGAGTCATTGATGAGGCAGCTGAAGATAGTTTGGTAGATCAGTCAGTTGATGGGAAAGGAGTGAAATCACTGATGAGGGTACGGAGTTTGTGGCTGGGAACAAAGCTAATGGGTGGGATTTTCCAGTCCTCCCGGGGCGTGTTTCCCAGCGGTGGAGGTGGTTCGCCATTGGCCGCCGGCAGGATCTTCCGGTCCCACAGGTATCTACCACGTTTTCCGTGGCTCGCCCGTCCTGCCGCCGAGGATCACCTTCGACGGGACTGGAAGATGCTACTGGCGGGAAGGGCCTGAAATCCCTCCCAATGGCATCACTCTTTCCAATATTTAGTTAGAGGAAATTTCTCCTCAACCGAAACTGGTGTCCAATTTGGAGTTTGAGCATTTAGAGACAGAGGAGGAGTAGTGATGGTGAGGTGGAGCTGATGTTGGCCTGTATAGGGTGCTGGTGCGGTCACACCTGAGGTACTTTTCACAGTTTTGGTCTCTTTACTTGAGAAAGGATGTACTGGCACTGGAGGGTGTGCAGAGGAGTTTCACTAGGTTGATTCTGGAGTTGAGAGGATTAGCGTCTGAGGAGAGACTAAGTAGACTGGGACTATACTTATTGGAATTTAGAAGAATGAGAGGGGATTTTATTGAAATATATAAAATTATGAAGGGAATAGGTAAGATAGAAGCAGGGAGGTTGTTTCAACTGGCAGGTGAAACTAGAACTAGGGGGCATAGCCTCAAAATAAGGATGAGCAGATTTAAGACTGAGTTGAGGAAGAACCTCTTCATCCAAAAGCTTGTGAATTGGTGGAATTCTCTGCCCAGTGAAATAGTTGAGGCTACCTCGTTGAATGTTTTTAAGGCAAAGGTAGATAGATTTTTGAACAGTAGAAGAATTAAGGGTTATGGCGAGCGGGCAAGTAAGTGGAGCTGAATCCACAATAAGATCAGCCATGATCTTATTGAATGGCGGAGCAGGTCCAAGGGGCCAGCTGGCCTACTTCATTTCATTTCATTTCCTGCACCTAGTTCTTATGTTATGTTGTCGGTGTACACGTGGAAACCGAGGCTGTATTTTCAGGTGATATCACAGAGGGGCAACACGCAGATAAGAAATAAGAGGGGACCAGGGAGAGATGACTGTAAGGCACCAGAGGTAACAATGTAGGAAGAGATGCCATTGCAGATGAATCTTTGAATACAATTAAATAGCTAAGAATGGAACCAGGCAGCGGGTGTTGACGATCAAGGAGAAATGGGAAGCGGAGTTGGGAGGGGAGATCAATTGGGGAGTATGGGATGAGGCACTACAGAGGGTAAACGGGACCTCCTCTTGTGCAAGGATGAGCCTGATACAGTTTAAGGTGGTGCACAGGGTGCATATGACTTGGGCGAGAATGAGTGGGTTCTTTCAGGGGTAGCAGATGAGTGTGAGGGGTATGGGCGGGAGCCAGCAAATCACGCGCGCATGTTTTGGGGTTGTGAAAAATTGGGAAGATTCTGTGCGGGTGTGTTCGCGGTCTTAGCCAGGATAGTGGAGGAGGAGGTGGACCCGGACCCTTTGGTGGCGATATTTGGTGTTTCAGAGAAGCCGGAGCTCATGGAGAGGAGGAAGGCTGATGTCTTAGCCTTCGCCTCTCTGATTGCACAGCGGCGAATTTTGCTGGTGTGGTGGTCGGCATCGCCACCAAGGGTAGTGGCTTGGTTGGGTGACCTGTACGACTTCCCGCGATTAGAGAAGATAAAGTATGAGTTAAGAGGCTCTTCAGGGGGGGTTGGAGGAAAGGTGGGGGATGTTTGTGACCGTGTTTGAGAGGCTGATCATCGTGGGGGGTGAAAACGGGGAAAATCTGTACAAACGGCATAGTTGATTGTTGGGAAGTATGTTTCCCGGGGTGTTTATTCGCTGTAACCTGTTTCGATACAAGTTTGTAATAAAGTGCTTTTCAAAAATAAAAGAATGGAACCAGGCAGTACAGTCTAAACAGCTAGAAGACAGTATGGAGGCAGTAGATGGAATCGTCAACTGTGTCAATAGCCACAGACAGATCTTGAAGAGCAAGGAGGAATAGCTTACCTTTGTCACAGTCACATTGGAGGTCATTTGTGACTGTACTAAGATTTACATACTGCTGACTGTCTTCGATGACTACTATAGTTTTATCAGTAAAATTCTACCAGGTTTTGTACATTTAAAAGATTGGATCAAATGAACAGGTTTATAGGTGTCAGATGAGCTATACCTGTATGGATGAAAACATGTCTCTGCAAGTGGTAGTTTGTACGAAAGGCAGCATTACAGTGCTCACAGATATGAGATTTCAGGCATTTTAGCCCAAGTGATCCATCTTCATTTATCGTTAGAATCTGAAGAGAGATCATGGAGAACCAACATTCAATTGTATTCCAGTAAAGAGCATACCAATTAATTTACCAAACTGCAATTAAGCAACTGTGCTAACCACTGTGCTACCGTGCTGCCCTTAATTATTGACCCTTGGTTCTTGATCCTTCCACCAATGGGACCAGTTTCGCTCCATCCTGACCTCTCATGAGCTTGAACACTTCAATCAAATTTCCTCTTAAGCTTCTCCTCCCCAAGATTAGCATAACCTCATCTCTGCAACTATTCCCAGAAATCTTTTCTGCAAACATTTGAATGCCTTCACATTCTTCTTAAAGTATAATGCCCAGAATTGGACACAATACTCCTGTTGAGGGGGATCCAGTGATTTCCACCATAACTTCCTTGCTTTTCTATTCTACACTTTTATTTATAAAGTCCAGAAGTCCATATGCCTTATCAAAAAGCTCAGTGGGCTAGACAGCTGGTTTGTGATGCAGAACAAGGCCAGCAGCGCGGGTCCAATTCCCAGACTAGCTTACCCGAACAGGCGCCAGAATGTGGCGACTAGGGGCTTTCCACAGTAACTTCATACTTGTGACAATAAAAGGTTATTATTAAATGCTTTCTCGACCTGCTCTGCCACCTGCCAATGATTCGTGCACAAATACCCTCCGCAGGCGCCGCTGTTCCTGCATCCCCTTTAGAATGTTTTCATTTTATGTTGCATTTCCTTCGTCTTGCTACCAAAATGATTCACTTCAAACCTCTCTGTGTTAAGTTTTATTTGCCACATGTCCAATCATTCCATGAGCCTGTCTATGACCTCTTCAAGCCCATCACTCTCGTCCCCACAATTCACAACACTTCCAAGTTTTGGCTCACCGGCAAATTTTGAAATTGTGCCCTGTACACCAAACTCGAAATTATTTAAGGGTCACTACTGTCACTACAGTAGCTGCAGTGTTTGACTGCCACTACAGCAGTGTATTTGGATTTCCAAAAGGCATTTAAAGCTAAGGTGCCAATCAAAAGATTGAGCGCGATATATTAGCATGGTCAGGATGAGTCATTTTCAGATTGGCAAGTTGTAAGTAGAGGAGTGCCATAGAGACCAGTGCTGGGGCCTCAACTAGTTACAATCTATATTAGTAACTTGGATGAAGTGATAGAATATATTCTGGCCAAATTTGATGATACAAAGATAGGAGTGCTAGTTCTGAGGGAGATACACTGAGTCTGCAAAGGGATATAGTTGGATCAAGTGGATGGGCAAAAAATATATCGGGGGAGTATAATGCGGGAATATGTGATCTTTTCCAAATTTGGCATACCGCAGGGACTTGTACTGTTTACAATTTATTTAAGTGACTTTGATGAAGAGATTGAGGAGATGGTTGGTACATTTGATGATGATAAAAGGATAAGTAGGAAAGTAAATTGCGAAGAGGAAATAAGCAAGCTATAAAGGGACATGTTCAGTGAATGGGTAAAGATCTGGCAAATGTGGGAAAATGTGAAATTGTCCATTTTGACAGAACGAATATAAAAGCATATTATCTAAATGGTGAGAGATTGCAGAGTTCCGAGGTGCAGATGGATCTGGTTGTCCTAGTGTATGAATAACGAAAGGCCAGTATGCAGGTACAGCAAGTAATTAGGAAAGTTAATAGAATGTTATCATTTATTGCGAGGGGAACTGAATACAAAAGTAGGAAGGTTATGCTTCATCTGCACAGGGAACTAGCGAGACCACACTTGGAGTACTGTGTACAGTATTGGCCACTTTATTTAAGGAAGTATGTAAATGTTTTCGAAGCAGTTCAGAGAAGGTTTACCAGACTAATACCGGGAATGGGTGGTTTGACTTATGAGGAAGGTTGGAAAAGCTAGACTTGTGTCCAATGGAGTTTAGAACAGGCAACTTAATTGAACCATATAAAGAGCCTGAGGGGTCTGGACAGGATGGAATAGAGAGGATATTTCTTCTAGTGGGAGAATCTAGATCTTGGGGTCACTATTTAAAATGAAGGGTCACCCATTTAAAATAAGAGGGGATTCAATTTTTTTCACTCAGAGGGTTGTGAGTCTTGAGAACACTCTTCCTGAAAAGGTGGTGGATGGGCAGAGGTAGATCGATTCTTGGTAAGCAAGGGGGTAATCGGGGCAGATTTGTGGTATTTTCAGATTGACCTTGATCTAATTAAACACGGAGCAGGCTCGAGAGGCTCAATAGCTCTTAATTTGTCTGTTCATATTTTTGTCTGTTGTCAGGAAGAATAGAAAATCAGATAATTTAAATGGAGACTACAGAATTCTGCAGTACAGCAGGATCGGGGTGGCCTAGTACATAAATCACAGAAGATTTGCATGCATTTACAGAAAGTAATTAGGAAAGTAAATGGAATGTTGGTTTTTATTGCAAGAGGGAGAGATTATAAAAGTAAGGAAGTCATCTCACAACTGTACAGGACATTGTACTCCACTAAGGTCTCACCAATGTACCAGTTTTGGTCTTGTTACTTAAGGAAAGGTATACTTCATAGAATTTTTCATAGAATTTACAGTACAGAAGGAGGCCATTCGGCCCATCGAGTCTGCACCGGCTCTTGGAAAGAGCACCCTACCCAAGCCCATACCTCCACCCTATCCCCATAACCCAGTAACCCCACCTAACACTAAGGGAAATTTGGACCCTAAGGGCTATTTAGCATGGCCAATCCACCTAACCTGCACGGCTTTGGACTGTGGGAGGAAACCGGAGCACCCGGAGGAAACCCACGCACACACGGGGAGGATGCGCAGACTCCACACAGACAGTGACCCAAGCCGGGAATCGAACCTGGGACCCTGGAGCTGTGAAGCATTTGTGCTAACCACTATGCTACCGTGCTGCCCGTACTTGAATCAGAAGCAGTTCGGAGAAGGTTCACCGAGTTCATTCCCGAGATGAAAGGCTATAAGGAACGGTTGAGTTATACCGTTGACGTTTAGAAGAATGAGGGGCGAATAAGAGAGTGGCACTGTGGCACAGTGGTTAGCATTGCTGCCTCACAGCACCAGGAAGCCGCTTTAGATGATTGTGTGTGCAGTTTGCACGTTCTCTCCTTCTCTGCGTGGTGCTCCTGTTTCCTCCCACAGACCAAATGATGTTAGGTGGATTGGCCATGTTAAAATTTCCCCTTAGTATCCAGGGTTACGAGGATGGAGAGGGGTGGGGGGGGGGTATGGGCTGAGGTAGGGTGCTCTTTCAGAGGGTCAGTGCAGACCCGATGGGCCAAATGGCCTCCTACTGCACCGTAGGGGTTCTATGATTCTATATAAGATTCTGAAGGGGCTTGACAGCATAGATGCTGAATGGTGTTTTCCCTCCTGGGAGAATCTAGAACAGCGAGGCATGGTTTAAAAATAAGGGATCACCCAGTTCAGGCTGAAATGGAGAGGAATGTCTTCTCTCAGAAGGTCTATGGTCTTTGGAGAGCAGTGGAAGCTGGGTCTTTCAGTATATCGAAGACAGAGTTAGACTATTTTTGATTGCAAAGGAAGTCAATTATTATGGGGACTGAGAGGAAAGTGGAGTTACGGCCACAATCAGAGCAGCCATGATCTTACTGATTGGTGGAGCAGGCCGCTTCAAAATCCTAGAGCAGGCCTCTTCAAAATCCTGGAACTCCCTCCCTAACAGCATTGTGGGGGCTCTGTGGACTGCAGCAGTTTAAGAAGGAGGTTCGCCACCACCTTCTCAAGGACAATAAGAGATTGGCAATAAAAATGCTGGCTTTGCCAGCAACCCACACGTCCCATGAAATAATTTTTAAAAGTGGCCTACTCCTGCTCCTATTTCTTATCATTAATGGGGAGCTGTGGTCCTAACATCTATCCAGGGGACCCACCATAATCTGGTCCAAATAACAACCATTCCTCATTATCCTCACATTCAACCAATTTTGAATAACAATTTTAAATACATGCTGCCACTGTCCTTTTCATTCCATTAGATTGGATTGATCGGTTGAATGGTTTCAAACACCCTCTTCAAATGCAGGTGATAGCAATCAAACAACATGAACCAAGGTGTTCCTGAACCATCTCACATCTTGCTCCCATGTCTGCAGGTGTGAACATTAGCTGCAAATATGTATTCGACGTGAAGTGGATTTTTATTTACCTTAGAAGGAGAACGTTGCTTTCTTTTCTTTTTCTTTTGCAAATCTATTGGTTCTTTTTGTTGCCCTTTATCTTTCTTCAGCTGTCCAACTTCTTCAGCATATTGAATTTCCTGTTTTACATTTACCTTTAGAATGACAAAGTGGTTTGGAAATCAAATTAAATTCAACCATTGCAGAGAATTGTGCCATCAATGCTACTAACACAAGAGTGTACCACCTACAAGATGCACTGTTGCAACTCAGCAGTGCCCGTTCAGCAACAGCTTCCAAACCTGTGACCTCCATCCCCTAGGTCAAGGAAAGCAGATGCACCAGGAACACCACCACCTGCAAGCTCCCCTCCAAGCCACACAATGCCCTAACTTGGAACATATTGCTGTTCCTTCATGGTCGCTGGGTAAAAATCCTGGAACACTCTCATTATACCACATGGACCACAGCAGTTCAGAAATGTGGCTCAACACCACCTTCTCAAAGGCAATTAGGGTGGGGCAACAATGCTGGCCGAGCCAACGATGCTCACACCCTGTGAAAGAATAGGTAAAAACACTCTACTATTGAAACAGGATACTACAGTTTGCCAGCTTTTGATTGAAATGGCAACTTAGGATAATACTGCAAACTATTGAAGCAGCTCCTGCTAACCATCCCATACCATGACAAATTTGGAACAGAAGAGAGTAAATTAATAACATTTTTGGCAAATAGTTAATGATAAACTTTGATACATCAGAACATACAATCAAGCAATCGTAGAAGTGGTTCATGTTATTAAATACTCAAAAGATCTGAATCAAACCTGAGGAGATTACATGACTATTAGTAGAAGAGAACATTGGAACTTTGGGTGCTTGGTTTTGTCGTGACTGGGATGGGATTGGTAGGCCAAGCAGTCTTGTCCATTTTTTTTGTCTATTAATTCTCATATAATAATAATAATCACTTATTGTCACAAGTAGGCTTCAATGAAGTTACTGTGAAAAGCCCCTAGTTGCCACATTCCAGCGCCTGTTCGGGGAGGCCGGTATGGGATTGAACCTGCACTGCTGGCCTTGTTCTGCATTACAAGCCAGCTGTTTAGCCCACTGTGCCAAGATTAAAAACCATTGATAAAATGCTTGATTTCCATTAAGAATGCAACATCTCCTGCACCTAGGCCAAGTGTTCCAAGGGAGGAGATGCTCTGGCTGATTTCGCAATCCAGCTCTTGGTCTGTATCATTGGAGGTAGCAGTTGAGGAAGATATGGCCGATGATAGAATGGTGGAGCAGACTCGATGGGCCGAATGGCCCAATTCTGCTCCTATATCTTATGAACTTATGTCACTGAACTACCTATTTAATCTTGCTCCTTAAATGAAATGAAAATCATAAATTTGAGTAAAATTATACCACTTACATTTAGCTCATATGTTAATGCTTGAGGAAGCCTTTCATGCCCATCATTTTCATCATCATCATTTTTAACCGTTTCCTCATGGATCATTAGCTCATCATGTGAAATAAGCTCCTCCTGTGGGAGGGCACTTTCCTGCAAACCAGTTTCTTGTTGGAGAATTTCTTCATGAGAGATCTCCCTCTCTTCTAACACAGTTTCCTGTGCTCCTATATGTACAGAGGGCTGATCGGCAACCCCACCCACCACAACTAGCGGTCTGGAAGACTGCATTTCATTTATACTGCTGCATTTAAGAAAAATACGATCAAGCTTCTCTTCAATATTCATTCTTCAGCAGGATTTTTTTTTTAAACCTGAAAAACAATATATTATGTTAGTGCACTACCAATGATGCACAGTACCGTGACCATTACATATAGCAAAAAAATAATCTCAATAGCTGCAGCAGACCAGTATACTTCCATTCTACTGAATTTATTACTTCTTAAACTGACAATAACAACCGTGGCTAGCAATGTGCATAAATAACTTGTTACTTTTTGCATTCACAGACATCAGCATGCTCACCAATTCATACCTTCCAAGGTCCCAGAACCCCCCTCCCCACCACCTCTCCCAGTTAATGAATCAGTACTCCTCAATGTTGAAATGCACTTTGAAGGCAGCACGGTGGCGCGGTGGTTAGCACTGTAATCTCACAGTGCCAATGACCCGGGTTCGATCCCGGCCCCGGGTCACTATCCGTGTGGAGTTTGCACATTCTTCCTACATCTGCGTGGGTCTCGTACCCACAACCCAAAGATGTGCAGGGTAGGTGGATTGGTCACGCTAAATTGCCCCTTAAATTGGAAAAATAATTGGGCATTTTAAATACAGGAGGAAAAAAAGAAAAGCACTTTGAAGGAAGCATCGGAGGTGTCAAGAGCACAGAATGTACTCTGGGTGGGAGACTTTAATACCCATCACCAAAAATGAAATGTAGCACAAAAACTGACCGAGGACATAGCTACTAGACTGGGTCTGTGGGAGGTGGCAAGAGAACCAAGAGGGAAAAAACTATTTGATGCTGTCCCCAATTTACCTGTAACAAATGCATCTGTCCATGACAGTATTGGTAAGAGTGACCGCCACAGTTCTTGTGGAAACAAAGTCTTGTTTTCAAAGTATGTATACCCTGTCATGTTGTATGGTAAAACCACCTAAACGAAGAGATTTTGACAGAGCTAGTAACTTACAACTGGGTATCCATGAGACGCTGTGGTCTATCAACAGCAGCAGAATTATAAACAACCACAATCCGTAGGAGCAGACAGGTCCAACTTGGATAATTAACACGCTATCAGCATACTCTGCAAAGTGATGGAAGGGGTCTTCAACAGTGTTACCAAATGGCACTTACTCAGCATAACCTCCTCACGGTGCTCAGTGTGGGATCAGCCGGGGCCACGGAGGTCCTGACCTCGGTAGAGCCTTGTACAAAAGAGTTGAACTCCAGAGGCGAGGTGAAAGTGACTGCCCTTGACATCAAGGCAGCATTTGATAGAGTATGGCATCAAGGAGTCCCATCATAACTGGAGTCAATGGGAATCTGAGGGAAATTCTTCATTGGTTTGGAGTCTAACCTAGCACAAAGGAAGATGGTTGTGGTTGTCAGAGTTCAATGATCTCAGTCCTGGGACATCACTGCAGGAGTTCCTCAGGGTTGTGTCCTAGTACCACCATCTTCAGTTCCTTCATCAATGACTTTCCCTCCACCAGAAGGTCAGAAGTGGGAATGTTTGCTTTACAAAATGCTCACCATCATTCACGAGTCCTCAGTTACTGAAGCAGTCAGAAGAACATAAAAACATAAGAACTAGGAGCAGGAGGTAGGCCACCTGGCCTCTCAAGCTTGCTCCGCCATTCAATAAGATCATGGCTGATCTTTTTGTGGACTCAGCTCCACTAACCCGCCCATTCACTGTAACCTTTTATTCCTTTACTGTTCAAAAATCTATCTACCTTTGCCTTAAAAACATTTAATGGAGGTAGCCTCAACTGCTTCACTGACTGAGAATTCCACAGATTCACGACCCTTTGGGTGAAGGAACTCCTCAACTCAGTCCTAAATCTGCTCCCCCTTATTTTGAGGCTATGCCCCCTAGTTCTAGTTTCACCCGCCAGTGGAAATAACCTCTATGTTTCTAACTTATCTATTCCCTTCATAATTTTATATGTTTCTATAAAATCTCCTCTCATTCTTCTAAATTCCAATGAGTATTTTCCCAGTCTACTTAGTCTCTCCTCATAAGCTAATCCTCTCAACTCCAGAATCAACAATTACCAGTACGTCTAATCAGTGTCCATATTTAGCAACGGTGCTATGTCTTTTCGTCCGACGTCATTTCGTCCAACGACACTTCGTCCACGTCTTTTGGTCCAACGTCTTTTTGTCCGCCCGTCTTTTGGTCCAACGTCACTTCGTCCAATTATCCAATTACAAATTAACTCCGTATAAAACCATTCAATTGATAAAATGCAAGTACAATACAGCAAGTGAATTTAGTTGCTAAAATGCAAGTAATTGATAAAATGCAAGTAAAATGCAAGTTGAAAAATGCAGTTTAAAAATCTGAAATTGCAGTTAAAAAATCTAAAAGTTTACTAATAATTTTTTTGTCTAAGACTTTTTGTAACTTGACTTTTTGTAACTTGTACCACTCCACTCCACTCCACTATTTGATAGACGATGAAGAAATACCTGCTGAATTCATCGTTTACTTCGACTTGACTTACATAGGCATTGTGAGAGGACGTGGTGCCAGACGAAGGAGTGAAACACCTACATTCCCGACAGCTGTATGGAATGTTAATCAGCGTGTTCTACAAGATCTACCGAGAACAAATAATGCTGCTGAGGGGTTTCATTCTGCCATAAAGCGTTCGGCGGGTGGAGCTCATTTGAATATCTGGAGGTTAATCAAAACTCTGAAGGAAGAGGAAGGGTTCATAATAGGCAAAAAGGCTCAAATTCTTCGGGGAGATCAGTCGACTTCATGTACGCGATATAAGAAAATAACTGAACGCCTCAAAAGATTGGCCGTTGAATATGATTCTACAACAAAAATTGATTTCTTTAGGAATGTTGCTTACAATTTACATCAATTTTAAGTAATTTCGGGAATTTGAAGTAATTAGTAAACTTTTAGATTTTTTAACTGCATTTTTAGATTTTAAAACTGCATTTTTCAACTTGCATTTTACTTGCATTTTATCAATTACTTGCATTTTAGCAACTAAATTCACTTGCTGTATTGTACTTGCATTTTATCAATTAAATGGTTTTATACGGAGTTAATTTGTAATTGGATAATTGGACGAAGTGACGTTGGACCAAAAGACGGGCGGACAAAAAGACGTTGGACCAAAAGACGTGGACAAAGTGTCGTTGGACGAAGTGACGTCGGACGAAAAGACGCGACACGTTAGCAACACTTGGGCTAATAAATGCCATGTAACATTTGCGCTACACAAGTGACAGGCAATTACCCTCTCCAACAAGATAGAATCTAAGGTAAAAGCAAATTACTGCAGATACTGAAATCTGAAACAACAACTGCTGGAAAATCTCAGTGGGTCTTTCCAGCATTTTCCGTTTTTGAAGAGAGAATGTAACCAGCCTACAAAACCATCACCTTTTCTGTCCTTCACTGTGCTTGCTCCATAGTCCAGTTCCAAATACTAATTTCATTCCCAGCTGTCCCAAAAAAGTGACTTCATCTCCTTCCATAGCCAGCATCATCTCCCACTATAATAACAGTAATATATTATGCCTTTTACACATCAAGTTTTAGATATGCCAGTACTAGACCATAAGACCATAAGATATAGGAGCAGAATTAGGCCACTCGGCCCATTGAGTCTGCTCCGCCATTCAATCATGGCTGATATTTTATCATCCCCATTCTCGTGCCTTCTCCCCAGAACCCCTGATCCCCCTTATTAATCAAAAACCTATCTATCTCTGTCTTAAAGACACTCAGCGATTTGGCCTCCACAGCCTTCTGCAGTAAAGTGTTCCACAGATTCACCACCCTCTGGCTGAAGAAATTCCTCCTCATCTCTGTTTTAAAGGATCGTCCCTTTAGTCTGACATGGTGGCCTATGCTTCTAATTTCTCCTGCAAGTGAAAACATCCTCTCCACATCCACTCTATCTAGGCCTCGCAGTATCCTGTAGGTTTCAATAAGATCCCCCCCCCCATCCTTCTAAACTCCAACGAGTACAGACCCGGAGTCCTCAACCGTTCCTCATACGACATGTTCTTCATTCCAGGGATCATTCTTGTGAACCTCCTCTGGATCCTTTCCAAGGCCAGCACATCTTTTCTTAGATACGGGGCCCAAAACTGCTCACAATACTTCAAATGGGGTCTGACCAGAGCCTTATTCAGCCTCAGAAGTACCTCCCTGGTCTTGTATTCACATTGCATTTGCCTTCTTAACTGCTGACTGAACCTGCACATTAACCTTTAGAGAATCGTGAACAAGGACTCCCAAGCGAAATGAAATGAAAATTGCTTATTGTCATGAGTAGGCTTCAATTAAGTTACTGTGAAAAGCCCCTAGTCGCCACATTCCGGCGCCTGTCCGGGGAGGCTGATACGGGAATCAAACCGTGCTGCTGGCCTGCTTGGTCTGCTTTAAAAGCCAGCGATTTAGCTGAGTGAGCTAAACCAGCCCCTTTGTGCTTCTGATTTCCTAAGTATTTCCCCATTTAGAAAATAGTCTATGCCTAAATTCCTCCTTCCAAAATGCATAACCTTCATTTACCACTTCATTGCCCACTCTCCTAGCTTGACCAAATCCTTCTGCAGCCCCCTTGCTTCCTCAATACTACCTGTCCCTCTACAGATCTTTGTATCATCTGCAAACTTAGCAACAGTGCCTTCAGTTCCTTCTTCCAGATCATTAATATATATTGTGACCCCTGAGGCACACCACTAGTCACTGGCTGCCATCCAGAAAAAGACTCCTTTATCCCCACTCTCTGCCTCCTGCCAGTCAGCCAATCTTCTATCCATGCCCATATTAGTCAGTTCAGCATCAGCAATACCAAATCCATCCTGATACCTTCAAATACTCAGACTGATTGATTGCACAGCTGTACAATCGATGTCCTTTCCCAGCCATTGATCACCGTCTCACCCTCTCAACCCTAAAATTCTTATATTTTGACACCTTATAACACGCTCTTATTGCATCTCTAACAATCCAAAATTCAATTTGTTAGCAAGAATCTTTCCAGTTCTTTCTTGGAATCCAGTAAGATTTCTTGCTTCTCGGAGTGAAAAAAAAAATGCTTTAATTTTCTATTGTTGTCTTTCAAGGGAGAATTTCTTCAGTGGTCTCATCACATACGTTCACTTCATATTCGATATTAATTCAAATTATTCTGGAACATTGCAGACCAATCCTTTGCATGGTCCCCCAAAGTACTTGACAACCTTCATTCACTTTCTACATTCAATGGAGTAACTTTAAAATTTGCTTCCTCATCTGTGGCCTCATTCCAACCTGCCTCTGCAAACACCATCAGTCATATGTCATACAAAGTACATAATTTTAATGAATAATCTGCGCAAGAAGATTTATTCAGCTAAGTGTTATTATATCATAGATGAGATGAGAGCAAGCAGCTACAAGAAACTGCAATATGGAGGAACGTTTCAAACACTTGACCTTGGCCTCAATGGGAATGTAGAAATGCAGAAAACGTAATTTAGTAAACACTAGAAAACTCAGCAATTTCCTGCTGCTTAATTAATGCGCCAATAAATCTAGTGATTAACTCTGTATCTGACCTTTTATGAACAAAGTACAAATTTCAGTTCTCTGGTGTAATATCACCTGGAAGAATTCCACTGGTCTTCCGTGCAAAAATTTTGAACTGATACACATTATGGAGATGCAGATGCAGCAGCTCATGTTCCTTGGAAGTCTGGGTTATGCACCAGGAACTCAGTAAAGAATAGAATAGAATACCATTTTTGACTTGCCGTCCAGGTGGAATCAAATGTATAATCCAAGCAGAACTTTCCCAGTAAAGTGACCCAAATTAAGCAGTTTTTGATGTATCACAAAGCTACTACAGCTGGATATAATGTTTTCTCACCTTTTGCGAACAAACTTAACACATTCTGAGATGTGTAATGTCACGGTGGGTTCCTAAAGCATCATAGGTTTGGCAAGCTACAGCCCAAATACATGCACCGTCTTAGATCAGTGGGGTGTACTGCAGCTAGTGAAGAAAAACATTTTCTTGAAAAAAAACACAAAACTTTCACAAAGCTATTATCACAGAAACAAACTGGCAGAAATCAGAAAATGGTCTAAACTTGCTCTTAACTGGAAAAGGGCGTATATAGTTAATACCTTAAAAAATTTGCTTTAGGTAAATTGCGTTCAACGCAAGATATCAGTGCTTGTGACTAGAAGACTTTTTTCAATTTGATCATCTTGCATCAAAATCCATCATGCAGAACAGTTAAAGATAATCAAGATTACAATAAGAGCACAATAGTATGGCCACTTTTAACCCAATTGCAATGAGTAAGTTAACAATTTACTAGTAATTAGTTTGCAGTGTAAAGTAACAGTCAGGCACTGTCAAGCTCCAATCAAACTTCAGAAGCCAGCAGTTGGAGAACCCACAGGAAAGGCAGTCCACACTGCTTGGAATACAAACAGTAAATGCTGACAATGCTCAGGTCAGGCAGTATTACACTGCTTGAGCCTGACACCTCACATTGTGGAGCGTTCCAATACAGTACAATGCTGAATTTAAAACTCACCTTCTTCTCACTCCATCTGTTCTGCATTGCTATAACTCCAATCCCTTCCCATCCATGACCCTTCCTCCCAACAAGCTTCCAGGTCATCCTCTACTCACATTTTGCCGATCCCGGATCTCTAGCCAATTGACTCCGTCTCCCGTCATTTCTAGGTATTGGCTCCAAACCTCCGACTGTCCACTTTTCTTCCTATAACCAGCCTATCCTTGTACCTCCTTCTTATCCCCAGGAAGCCCTCTCCTCCAGGCCACTCCATCCCACCTTCACATCTACTCCCTAATCTACTCCATCACTACAGTAAAGATAGTTTTCCAGTAGTAAGCCCGGTAGATGTTAGCTGGTTTTTAAAGCATTTATAACAAGCTTTATGACAAAACAGCCAGTTGACATTCGCCATCCAGTCTCACATGTGAATGAAAATGAAAATCACTTATTGTCACAAGTAGGCTTCAATGAAGTTACTGTGAAAAGCCCCTAGTCGCCACATTCCGGCGTCTGTTCGGGGAGGCCGGTACGGGAATTGAACCGTGCTGCTGGCCCGCTTGGTCTGCTTTCAAAGCCAGCGATTTAGCCCTGTGCTAAACAGCCCCATGTGGCACTTGAGCGAAGTAGCCAAGGATGCCACAAGCCGGTGAAAGAGCAGGAGTTGACATTTCGGGGGAGGCGAAGTAGAGAAATGTACAGGAAAAGGCAACTAAAACGTATGAGGTTAGCATTTGAAAACATTCACATTTCTGCTGTAAAATAATCTGTAATTCAGAAATGGCATAGAAAACATATGAAATGTACTCTTTCACTGTTCCAATTCTTATAAAATATTTCTATTTTGCTTTGTATATTAATAAAATGGGAAAATGCCTACCATTTTGATGCATTGCAAGCTTTCCTCCATTGTCACTCAGAACGAGGGTCAGAGCATTAAGTCAGTACTGCCTGTGTGGGCAACATAGGAATCTAACGTTAGCAAGTTGTGCCATTTCATTTTATTCAAAAGTAACATTTAAAACATTCAGATGATTTTATTTGCACCATAAAGCTGATCATCAAGCAGTTAAGAATAGAAAAGCAAATAATGCAGATGCTGGAACCCTGAAATAAAAACAAAATGCTAGGGTGGCATAGTGGCGAAGTGGCTAACACTGCAACCTCACAGCACCAAGGACCCGGATTCAATCCTGGCCCTGGGTCACTGTCCTGTGGAGTTTGCACATTCTCCCCAAGTCTGTGTGGGCCTCACCCCCACAACCCAAAGATGTGCAGGTTCGGTGGATTGGCCACACTAAATTGCCCCTTAATTGGAAAAAAATAATAAGGTGCAGAAGTGATTGTTGAACACAACAATATTGGTGTTGAAGAAGTCAAGACTCGGGGCGCGATCCACCATCCGCGTTGCACTCTCACTCGAGCGTGGTGCGGCTGGTGGAAGCTGGGTGAGGCCTCCCGTGGGTTTCCCAGCAGCCTTCACGCCTCGCCTGAGGATTCGGAGTCAGAAGCACGCCCAAAAGATGGCCAAATTGAGCTTGCCGAAGTCGGTTTTAAAATAAACTTAAAGAACAGATAAGCGACAGATGTGATAGTTGTAAGAAATATAGAACACCATCGCAACCCATAATGAGTATGTGCGAGAACATGAACATAATCATTATGAAACAGCTGCAGAAAGCCCATTTAGTATGGAGTATGTGAGAGAAATCATGCTGTGATAGATGAAAAGCATCATCAAATGTTGGCAGATAGGCCAGATTGTAAATTAACTTTGGCTCTAGCATGGGCCGTCCATGCAAATAATTTACTGAAGATGGTAGCGGGATACAGCCCATATCCATTGGCATTTGGTAAAAATCCCAAAATGCCTTCAGTCATGAATGATCATCCTCCAGCTTGGGAGGGGCCTACAATTAGATCTACCTTTCCTGAGCATTTGAATGCACTGACGCAGGCAGAAGAGCCTGCAAGCAGAAATCTCAGAAAGAATTCGGAGAGCTTTGAGGCACAATGTGCAGCCATGGAAATTATTTTCAGAAGGGAGATATGGCATACTATAAAAGAGACGGATTTAATGAGTGGAGAGGTCCAGGAAAGGTTATAGGTACAGGTGGTAAACAATCACGTCGCAGCACGGAAGCCAGTCTGTTTGGGTACACTCGTCACGATTAGTGGGTACAGAATACAAGTTTGCAGAATCAAAAGGGGTTATTGAACGTGCTGAGGAACCAGGGACTTCTCATACATGTAGGTTAGAATTATGAGGATCAGATCGCAGAAATTGACAGGGTATCTAAAGAAACTCACTGGTAACTCTGATGAACCAGATGAGGCAATCTGTCCTAAAGGACAACTGCTACAAGTCAGCACCAAAGTGACATACTTGCCAGAAAGGGCCAGTCAGTGGAAGGATGCAACTATCGCTGGTAGAACGGATAAGGTCACTGGAAAATATAAAAACTGGTTGAATGTACGAGATAAATGGAAAGAGGTTAGGACCATGGATTAGGAACATGAAGTACAATAATGGAGAGCACAGAAACGTAGTGTCAGTTCGGACAGTAGCGAACATACCCATAGGAAGAGATTAACGACCATTGAAAGAACATCTCATAATAGGAGGGGGAGATCAAGCAGTAACAGTCCGGAATGAAATACAAAGGCAGAATAGAGGGCACAGCTTAACAAGGTCAAGAAATATGGTACAGACTAGGAATGCTACAGGGAGCAGAAACCCATGTGATCGAGAAGCTTAATGGCTTCCAACAAATTAGATAATAAATTAATAAAAGATGCAAAACAGTAAGAACTGCAAAGTTGAAAAGAATTTGGTATGTACACGAAGGTCCAGGATAAGGGACAATGAGTTTCAGCTCACAGACGGATAAGCACACAAATGGTGCTTCCTGATGGAACTTATAAGGCAGGTGGCACCAGGTTTTGAAGGGGTGGCCAAGATGATTCATCTATGGCAGGAAAGGTTATTTTGGAGATCTTCTTGGCTCTGTTAACCACAAATGCTTGGGAATGCATATCAATAAAGCTGCTTTCTTACAGAGACATCAGCTTCAAAGATTATTTTTTTTTGTCCTCCGAGAAAGGCACCAAACACAGAGAAGGTGCTCTGGAAGTTAAATAAATGCATATACTGGTTAAGTGATGCCGCCAGAGTTTGGTATTTCTCAGTGAGGTCGGTATGGTAAAGTTGGGCTGTCTTCAGTTGAAAGCAAACCCTGCGATATTTTATTAACATCATGGAGGGAAGCTTTCAGGCTTATAGAATTTACAGTGCAAGAGGCCATTCGTCCCATCGAGTCTGTACCGGCCTTTGGAAAGAACTCCCTGCTGAAGCTCATGACCCCACCCTATCCCCGTAACCCGACCTAACCTTTTGGACACTAAGGGCAATTTATCATGGCCAATCCACTTAACCTGCACACCTTTGGACTGTGGGAGGAAACGGAGCATCCGGAGGAAACCCACGCAGACACAGGGAGAAAGTGCAAACTCCACACGGACAGTCAGCTGAGGCCGGAATTGAACCCAGGACCACTGTGCATCCGTGCCACCCCTTCACCTATCTATATTCCTCTTTGCAGACTCTTTATATACTCCTCAAAACTTGCTTTCCTTCTTATCTTTGTACTGTCAGCAAATCTGGCGACAATACAGTCGGTCCTTTCATCCGCGTCATTAATACAGATTGCAAATAGTTGAGGCTATTACGCTCCAAATCATACGCATAAAGAATATGAAGAACAAACTGGATCATGCCTGCAAATAATAATAATAATCTTTATTATTGTCACAAGTAGGCGTACATTAACACTGCAATTAAGTTGCTGTGAAAAGCCCCTAGTTGCCACATTCTGGCGCCTGTTCGGGTACACAGAGGAAGAATTCAGAATATCCAATTCACCTAACAGCACGTCTTTTGGGAATTGTGGGAGGAAACCGGAGCACTCGGGAGGAAACCCATGCAGACATGGGGAGAACGTGCAGACTCCGCATAGACAGTGACCCAAGCAGGGAATCGAACCTGGGACCCTAGCGCTGTGAAGCAACAGTGCTAACCACTGTGCTACCGTGCCGCCCATTAGATTTGTAAAGCGCTACTACAGCTGGGCTCACTTCTTTCTAGTAAGGAAGATAAAGGAGGAAGGGTCGTTCATGTTGCATGTCGATAATTTTTTGTGGAGTAGTAGTAGAGAATTTGAAAACACTTATTAACAGGTTTAGAATAGAGTTCAAGATTGGAAGTCAGGCCTCTGGTGCACTTAAATACATTGGGTTAGAAATCAGGCAGAGTGGTTCACATGTCACTCTGCATCAGCAGTCTTACTTGAGAATGTTAACCCCATAGCAATTACTCATGGTTAGGTCTCATAAAAGGATCCGATGGCTTCTGAAATGGAAAAATAGGAACTATCAAATTTTAAGTGGGCAGCTGAATCGGTTAGCTGCTCAGTTCTAAAACATCGCAACTAAAATGAATGATTGTAAAGTTGAAGAAATTGTTCAAGCAAACGGAAAATTGGCAAAACTAAAGTTGGAGAACTGTAATTTGAAATTCCCATCTTTAAGTGATATTAGACAATTGAAAATGACGCATCTTATGCTAATCGATGGGTGGCTTTTCGAATGCGGGAGGATTTATAATTTGGGAGGAAGCTAAATGTCGCCCTCTGGCATGGTCTCGTAAAACGATACGAAGAGTGGCAAAAAAAGTATATTGGCAGAGACCGGCCCTAATGCAGGGTTTTTCAAAGTGCTGGTCACAAACCGTGGGTGGGTCATGGGCGGGTGTCGTGGAGCGATCAGTCGTAGCAATCCAGCAATATTTCCCATCACGGACAGGTGCCCAACAGCCGCAACCAGCTTTTAAATTGAGAATGCTTGCCCTGACTGGCTTTTAAATGGAACAATGCAGTCTTCCAGCCAAAGCAACGGCAAAGAACAGGTCACGTGCCCAGCGTGTACACTGATGGCCCACGCCCTGTACGTCTGTGCTTTTGGTGCGAAATCAGAGGAGAGATTCCTCCATTTTCTAGCTGCGAGCAAGCAAGGCAACAGGACTGTGAAGAACTGAAGATGGATCGTTTTGTGATAAGGAAGAAAGGGCCAGAAACACAAACAGGTAGTATATCTCCTTGCCTGGAACTCACAAGTGAATCAGCTGGAGAGAGCTGCTCAGAAAAGTCCACAGCAGGACAGAGCAGTGCACGTGTTAGCTTCGTGCAGACTCCAGGGCATCTGGTGAACAGCCAACTGAGAAAAAAAACTGAAATCGGGAACAAAGCAGTATAATGATGATTTCTTGAGGTATGGCGCTAATTGTGCCAATGCAAATCAGGATGCAAAGCCCATGTGTGTTATATGCAGGGAAGCACTGGCAAAGGAGCGTTTAAAACCCTAAAAACTTCAAAGGTATTTGATGACTAAGAGTGGCGAGTTTGTGGATAAACCTCTTGTTTTTTTTCCAAGGGATGCAGCGAGAATTCAAATCATCAGCTGAAGTCATTAGCAGAAATGTAGCATTGAATGACAAAGCAAGTGAGATTGGGAGGAACAAGCAATTAAAGGTAAGTGAAAATGGTGTGTTGTGAAGGTTGTCCAATTTGTAAAAGTGGGTCCCGGGTTAAAAAAAAAGTTTGAAAAACACTGCCCTAATAGAGGTACATTTGGAACTTTTTACATCCAGGATCCTGGCTGAAATTTTGAATGGAACAGGGCATTTGGGAATAGTACCTACAGTGTGTCACATAGGCAATAAGTCCCTTTGGGAAAATATCCACTCTACAAAAAGTGACAATGAAAATAGACTACAAATTGACATAGCGATCCTAAAACATATGCTAGAGAACAGGAAGATTGACAAGATCAAGTGGGTTCATGGTAGTTATCAATTATCTGATTGACGAAAAAGGGCCTAGCTCGAAGAAGTTATTGGAAATTGTTAAAAAGAGGAGCGTCTTTTCCTATGAGAAGAGAATGGATGGGGGAAAATTTTTCAGGGGGAATAGGGTGCATTTATTGTGGAAAAGAAAATATATATTGTGTTACGGTAATTTATGTCAAACTTAAAGATTTTTTCTCTTAAGAGAAATATTTCTGTTAGGAAAGAGTTAATGTTCCCGAGTGCTTAAGTGAGAATTGGAGCCTTAATTGTTTAATAGACCACACTTACTGTTTGATAGACTGCACACACATATATAATATATATAATGTGGCACTGTGGAGTTGGAGGAGCAGTAAAATTGGAGTTGAAGTCAAGACTTCTAGTTCTTATTGAGACTAACATGGGGAGGTAGGGGAATGGGTGAAGTAGGGTTAGAAGGGTTTAGGAGTTTGAGGAAAGAAAACTGCAGTGAGGCCAGTTAGTGAGGGAAGTTGCTACACTGTTATCATAGAATTTACAGTGCAGAAGGAGGCCATTCGGTCCATCGGTTCTGCAGCGGCCCTTGGAAAGAGTACCCTACCTAAGCCCACACCTCCACCATATCCCCATTACCCAGTAACCCTACCTAACCTTTTTTGGACGCTAAGGGTAATTTAGCATGGCCAATCCACCGAAACCTGCACGTCGCTGTGAGAGGAAACTGGAGCACCCATAGGAAACCCACGCAGATTCGGGGAGAACGTGCAGAGTGACCCAAGCCGGGAATGGAACCTGGGACCCTGGAGCTGCGAAGCAGCAGTGATAACCACTGTGTGACCGTGCCGACCATGTTGGGCAATGGGTGAAGCGATGCCATGAAATGCAGACAGTGTAGAAAAAAATATATTTTTCAAATGTAAAGTTGTCACCAGTGAACAAACAGGGCCGGTTTTAAGCCTATTTGACCAATTTAATCAAATTGGGCCCCACACCTTAAGGAGGCCCCACGCCAGCGGCGACAGAGTTACCGTTTGAAGCCTTTTCTGTATTCTAAGAGGAACTATAGGGTAGTTTTTACTTTTGGGGAACGCACCGCATTACCGTCGACAAATCCTTCAGCCCTGCGCCGCCAAATCCTTCCGCCCGGATAAGTAAGTTTCAAAATTTTAGTATATCAAGCATTTAATGTTTTTTTTTGGTTAAAGACGAGCATACTACACGAAATATAAACATACATAAATTTTTACTTTTGTAGAGTAGGGGCCCCGCCATCACTTTTCTAATTGGGCCCGCAATTCCTAGCACCGGCCCTGTGAACAAACCAACCAGCCCAGCTGTGTTGACAGTAATTCATTAACTGGAAGCACACATTCCACAACTGAAGCAAATTAAGATGTGGAGATGCCGGCGTTGGACTGGGGTGAGCACAGTAAGAAGTCTTACAACACCAGGTTAAAGTCCAACAGATTTGTTTCAAACACGAGCTTTCGGAGCACCGCTCCTTCCTCAGGAAGGAAATTAACACAGCTGACCGGTTATTTTCCTGTCTTTGAAAATAATAATTTCAATACGGGACCAATCAGGAATTTGTATTAAACAGGGAACTTAAGTTTGTTTGTAGTTCTTAAAAAGGATGGATGGGGTGAAGGGAGGGGAGCGGATTTGGGTGGGGCAAGTGAAAAAGTGAGGGACTAGGGAATGTGGCTTGCATACTGTCTCAGTATTGAAGAGGGTACATGCTCGGCTAGACTGAGACACACTGAACAAGCTTGGAATAGTCTGGTTTCCAACTCGTAGAGAAAAGAGCGTCAAGGTTATAGTCTACATTAAGCCCAAGTGTAATTACTTGTTCAGTGCAGGGGCAAGGATATTCTTCAAATTTTGTATCAGTCAGTTTCCATGAGATCAACAATTATCTTTTCCCATTGAAACATTGCTCCGATTTCCAAACCCTAACCTGGCGGTCGGATGATGGGCTGCAAGGCCAAATTTAGCAGATCAGAAACATTCTCTGCTTGGGAGTGAGGAATATCATTCACACTGCAACACAGGCTCAGTAATAGTGAGAATAGTGAGAACAGGGATGACAGCTAGCCAAGAATCATCATGTATGGGAGGAGGGTTCAGAGCCCCTGTGGGGGAACAAATGGGGATGTAACAAAAACAGAAAATTATGGAAATACTCAGCAGGTCTGGCAGCATCTGTTTACAGAGAAAGGGGGTGGTCATCTTTCAGCAGAACTCTGAAAGCCCCACAAACCACAGAGAAATTTGCCCTTCTCCCATTCTGGCTTCATGAACATCCCTGATTTCAATTGCTCAGCTTCTATATGAGTAGTTGCTGCATCTCCAACAAGAGTATGCAGCCACCTCCTCTTGATGTTCAACATTAATACATTCCCGTAAAATTAACACCTTGGGGATGGCCAGGGGCTGTTTAGCACAGGGCTAAATCGCTGGCTTTGAAAGCAGACCAAGGCAGGCCAGCAGCACGGTTCGATTGCCGTAACAGCCTCCCCGAACAGGTGCCAGAATGTGGCGACTAGGGGCTTTTCACAGTAACTTCATTTGAAGCCTACTCGTACCAATAAGCGATTTTCATTTCATTTCATTTCATTACCATTGACTAGAATACCTATCTGGGCCAAATGTATAAATTCTGTGGCTACAAAAACAGGCCAAAGGCTGGACATGTTACAGCTCCTAACTCAGCTCCTAACCTCCCCACGTATTTCCACCTTCTGAAAGGCAGAAATCAGGAATGTGATAGAGTACTCTCCACTTGTCTGGATGAATGCAGCTCCATGGACACATGGAGCTTACAACACAGGAGGAGATCATTCAGCCATCGAGTCTGTGCCACCCCTTTGAAAGATCCAATTTAATCTCACAGAACCCCACTTTTTACCCATAATCCTGCAAATGAGTCCTTTGACCATGGCCTTTCCCTAGCCCACTCCCATCCCCAGCTCCAACCACATTCGACAGCAACCAGAAACATGAAGCCCAAATGATTGACATTCCATCCAACAAACATTCACTTCCTTCACGTTGCTGCAGTGTGCACAAATCTACATGACTTGCCAAATCTTCTCCAACAGCACCTTCCAAGTCTGCAAACTCTACTACCTAGAAGAACAAGGACAGCAGACCAATAGGATCATCACCGACTGCAAATTCCTCTCCAAGTAACACGCCATCATCACCTGGAAATACATTGCTGTAACTTTGTCGCCACCGAATCAAAATCCTAGAGCTGCCTCCTTAACACTACTGAGAATGTACATCACTATAAGGACCTCAGCGGTTCGAAAAGCCAGTTTCGAAGCAAGTAGCAATTGCCAATAAAATGCCCCACATCGTACGAACCAATAAATAAGAGTGCATAAATTTGGTTTGTGTTCGTTTGAGATCGTGGTCAGATCTGATTAAGATGTTTGAAATGCTAGGGGGATTTGATAGGAAGTTACTGTTTCCTCTGATGGAGAAAATCAAGAACATTTTTTTTCCGACAGAGATTTGGAATTGTCTTCTCCAAGGGCTGTGGTGGGTAAAGATATCTTGATATGGAACAACGGCAGGAAAAGTAGCGGTGAAGATCATTTATCATCCAACTGAATGCTGGAGCCAGCTCAAGAGGCTGCTCTCCGTATTCTCTTAAACAAGATTGTTTTTCCTACAAAAGTACTTTCAGTTATTACAGCTAACAAAAAATATTTTCTTTTAGTTTATAGCAGGGGTGAGAGTGACTGATCAAAGACAAAATGGTCTGAAGGTTAGTGGGTTTATAGCAGTTTTTTTGGCTTGCAGTAAGATGCAAATGCTTTTAGACCACTTGAAACAGGCAGAATTATTAGACTTCAAGTGGGGAAAAAAACATTAGCTTTCCCTTTGTTTACCTTCTATTATCATCAAGACTGTAGACCAATTAATGTATTTATATATAATCACCAAAGTGATTTCTGCATTCAATACAGTTTGCACAGGCAATACAATGACGTTCAAACTAACAGCATGACTTTTCTGGATTATGAACATGTGAAATGAAGCTGTGCTTCACCAATTATTTTTCATTCTGACCCCTTTTAACTCATGACCACCAACTCAAGGGGAATTACGATTGAGCAAATGCCAGCCTAGCCAGTCCTGTCCCATAAAGGGATTTATATAATAAATAATCATCTTTATTGTCACAAGTAGGCTTACATTAACAATGCAATGAAGTTACTGTGAAAAGCCCCTAGTCGCCACATTCCAGCGCCTGTTCGGGTACACTGAGGAAGAATTCAGAATGTCCAAATCACCTAACACCATGTCTTTCGGGACTTGTGGGAGGAAACCGGAGCACCCGGAGGAAACCCACGCAGCCACAGGGAGAAGGTGAAAACTCCGTACAGACAGAATCGAACCTGGGACCCCAGAGCTGTGAAGCAACAATGCTAACCACTGTGCTACCGTTATAAAAAGTACTTTGAAAATTACCGTGACCCCGACATCAGCAAATTCAAAGCATCATAGTAAAGTTGCCATATTATTAGTTACAATCCCCTTGGGTTAAAACTGTAAACCAAACTTACTGACTGGCTCCCAAATGAAAAAATAACCAACAAGATTTCGCTTTTTGCGACATTTACTTTAACACAAATCAGAATCAACATAAATTAATAGAAATTAATAGAAAAATGGTACTTCAAATAAAAAGTTAATTTCATTTCAAATAGTCAATACAGGGTACAACAAAGACATGTCTTTTTACACAGCCACTAGCACCTGCATCACTTCCCGCAGTCATGTAGCACCACGTAGCTACAGTTCTACAATCTGCTGCTCTTTATTTTTGCAGGGTAGGTCAGATGTCCTATCCAACAAAATTTTCATCCCTCAGTTTCATGAGTACATTTATCATCAGCAAGGCGCACTTTAGAACCTTCTCTTTCTCTCGGGTCACAGCCCTGATGACTTAGCTTCCCAGAGTTCTTTTTCTTTTAACAGGCAATTTTATTGAGGTATTTTTGGCATTGTAAACAGTAACAATATACATTAGTGCGCAGATACCAATTACAAAAAAATAGTGCAAATAACAGCACCACTCTCGCAGATAGACCCGCCTATTCTTCCCCCCTACTCTACACTATTCTACCCCCCCCCCCCCCCCGCTGACGATTAGTTCCCTGCGAAGAAGTCGATGAATGGTTGCCACCTCCGGGCGAACCCCAATAGTGATCCTCGTAAGGCGAACTTGATTTTTTTCCAAGCCGAGAAAGCTTGCCATGTCCGACAGCCATACTTTGGTCCTTGGGGGCTTTGAGTCCCTCCAGGCCAACAGTATTCGTCACCGGGCTATCAGGGAAGCAAAGGCCACAACGTCGGCCTCTATCCCCTCCTGTACCCCCGGGTCTTCTGACACCCCAAAAATCGCCACCTCTGGACTCATCGCCACCCTTGTTTTCAGTACCCCGGATATGAAGTCCACAAATCCCTGCCAGTATCCCCCGAGTTTTGGACACGCCCAGAACATGTGGACATGGTACGCTGGTCCTCCCCCACATCTAGCACACTTGTCCTCCAGCCCAAAGAATTTGCTCATCCGGGCCACCGTCATGTGGGCCCGGTGAACCACCTTGAACTGAATCAGGCCGAGTCTGGCACATGTTGCGGTTCCATTTACCCTCCTCAGAGCGTCTGCCCACACGCCTCCCTCCAACTCCCCACCAAGCTCCTCCTCCCACTTAAAGTTTCAGTTCCTCGGTCCATGTGTCCTCCGCTCCCATCAGCTCCTTATAAATATCCGAGACTCTCCCCTCTCCTACCTCACCCCTGGAAATTACCCTGTCCTGGATCCCCCTTGGTGGAAGGCGTGGAAAGGACGGGACCTGTCTACGTACGAAATCCCGCACCTGCAAGTACCGAAAGTCATTCCCCCTCGCCAGCCCGAAATTCTCCTCCAGCGCCCTCATGTTCGCAAAGCTCCCTTCCAGGAACAAGTCGCCCATCCTTCCCACCCCCGCCCTCTGCCACGCTCGAAACCCGCCATCCATCTTCCCCGGGACAAATCAGTGGTTGTCACATATTGGGGACCAGACCAACACTCCCACGTCCCCCGCATGCTTCCTCCATTGGTCCCAATCCACAAAGCCGCCCCCACTATAGAGCTTTTGGAGTACCTGGCCGGCGGGAGCGGCAGGGGAGCCATGACCAGGGCTGCCAAGCTGGTGCCCCTGCACGAAGCAGCCTCCACCCGCTCCCAAACCGACCCCGTACCCGCCATCCATTTCCTTATCATGGCTATGTTAGCCTCCCAGTAGTAGTTGTTGAGGTTCGGCAACGCCAGCCCCCCTTGCTACGGTTCCGTTCCAGCATCCCCCTCTTTACCCGTGGGGACCTCCCCGCCCAAACAAATGCCAGGATGATTTTATTCATTCTTTTAAAGAAGGACCGCGGATTGAAAATAGGGAGACACTGAAAAATAAACAGGAATATCGGGAGGATCATCATCTTCACAGTCTGTACTCTCCCCGCTAGTGACAGTGGGAGTGCATCCCACCTCCGAAACTCGCTCCTCATTTGCTCTACCAGCCTGGACTAGTTCAACTTATGCATCTTACCCCAGTCGAGCGCCACTTGTATCCCCAGATACCTAAAACTTTCCCCAACCAGCCAAAATTGTAGCTCCCTCAGCCTATTCTCCTGACCCCTCGCCTGCACCACGAACATCTCGCTTTTTGCCATGTTCAACTTGTAGCCCGAAAACCGGCCAAACTCCCCTAGGATTTCCATAATCCCGTCCATCCCTGCCGCTGGATCTGACACATACAAAAGCAGGTCATCCGCGTAGAGCGAGACCTTGTGTTCTATCCCCCCCCCCCCCCTCCCCCCCCCCCCCCCCCCCCCGACCATTCCTTTCCATCCCCTCGCCGCTCTCAGAGCAATTGCCAGCGGTTCTATGGCCAACGCAAACAGCAGTGGAGAGAGGGGGCATCCCTGTCTTGTCCCGTGGTGTAGTCTAAAATACTCAGATGTCGTCCTGTTCGTCCATACACTAGCCTCCGGGGCCTGATATAGCAGTTTAACCCAGTCCACAAAGCCTTCTCCAAACCCAAACCGTCCCAGCACCTCCCATAAATAGTCTTACTCCACTGGGACAAAGGCCTTTTCGGCATCTATTGCCACCACTACCTCCACCTCTCTGCCCTCCGGGGGCATCATAATCACATTGAGTAGCCTTCTTAGATTGGCTACCAGCTGCCTGCCCTTAACAAAGCCAGTTTGGTCCTCCACAATCACGTCCGGTACGCAGTCTTCGATTCTGGACGGCCGGATCTTGGCCAGCAGTTTAGCGTCTACATTAATCAGGAAGATTGGCCTATAGGACCCACAGACCTCAGGATCCATATCCCGTTTTAATATCAGCGCGATGTTGGCTTGCGACATCGTCGGGGGTAACACCCCATTGTCCCTCGCCTCGTTAAACACCCTAACCAGCACCGGCCCCAGTATACCCGCAAACTTTTTGTAGAACTCCACTGAATACCCATCCGGCCCTGGGGCTTTACCCGACTGCATGGCCTTCAGGCCCCCCATTACTTCTTCAGCTCTAATCGGTGCCCCCAGCCCCTCTGCCATCCCCTTGCCCACCTTTTGGAAGGTCAGCCCATCTAAGAAGCGCCACCTCCCCTCCGGCCCCGTGGGGGGGTTCCGAGGTATACAGCTTACTGTAAAAGTCCATGAATACCCTGTTCAGTCCTGCCGGGTCTCCCACCCGGTTCCCTGCCCCGTCCACTACCGTCCCTATCTCCCTGGGCCGCCTCCCTCTTCCTAAGTTGCTGTGCAAGCATTCTGCTGGCTTTCTCCCCATACTCATATACCGCGCCCCTGGCCTTTGAGTTGCTCAACTGCCTTCCCAGTGGATAGCGCTCCCAGCTCCGCCTGCAGTCTCCATCGTTCCCGAAGTAGCTCTGCCCTCGGGGAGTCCGCATATTCCCTATCCGTCCGGGTCATCTCCCGCACCAGTCTGTCCATCTCTGCCCTATCCTTTCTGTCCCTATGGGCTCGGATTGAGATCAGTTCCCCTCTCACCACCGCCTTCAGCGCCTCCCAGAGCACCGCTGCTGAGACTTCCCCTGTATCGTTGACCTGCAGGTAGTCCTGCATGCATTTCCCGACTCTCTCACGCACCCTCTCCTCTGCCAACAATCCCACCTCTAACCTCCATTGTGGGCGCTGGTACCTTTCTTTGCAGACCAGCAGGTCGACCCAATGTGAAGCATGATCCGAAATAGTGATCGCCGAGTATTCAGTATCCCTCACCCCCTCCAAAAAGTCCCTACTCATAATAAAGAAGTCAATACGAGAATAAACCCCCCCCCCCCCCCCAACCCCCATTTGTTCCATGAACCCTCTCAGTTCTCTTGCCATTGCCGGGACCCTGCCCGTTCTGGAGCACGACCGGTCCAGGTCGGGATCGAGAACTGTATTAAAGTCCCCACCCGTAATCAACTTGTGCGAATCCAAGTCAGGGATTTTCCCCAGCAGCCTTTTGATGAAATCTACATCATCCCAGATTGGAACGTAAACATTCACTAGGACCACCTTCACCCCCTCAAGCTTGCCCCAGACCATGAGAAATCTACCACGCCCATCCACAACTGTGCTGTCCGCCTCAAACTTAACCCGTTTGTTAATCATGATCACGACCCCTCTGGTCTTAGCGTCAAGCCCCGAATGGAAGACCTGGCTAACCCAGCCCTTCCGTAATCTTTCAAATGTGTCTCCTGCAGTAAGATTACATCCGCCTTCAGAGCCCGTAAGTGCGCAAACAGACGTGTCCTCTTGACCAGCCCGTTTAATCCTCTAACATTCCAGGTGAGCGGCCTGGTTGGAGGGCAGCCTGGTTGGAGGGCAGCCTGGTTGGAGGGTGGAGGGCCCGGCACCCTGCCCCCCCCCCCCCCCCCCCCCCCCCAATGCAGATCAGCCATCCCCCTTCTTGGGCCCACACCCTGCCCATGTGCCACGCCTCCCCTCGTCCGCCTCTTGGCAGCTCCCACCCCCGACCCCTTCCCTGTTACCTGGTTTGAGTTCCCTCCCTCATCAGCAGATCATCCCCCCACCCCCCCCCCCCCCCCCCCCAGCCACAACCCCTTGTAACCTAACCCCTGCCATATACTGGCTGTATACACACCCCCCACCTCGCTCCCGTTGACTAGCTCAAAGCAGCTAGCCTGGTGGCTCTCAACTCCGACGCCACCATGTCTCACACCTATTGTCCCCCTGCTCCCCTCCCCCCCCGCCCATCAACACCACCTCCCCAGAACAACCCTGTTCGAGCAATCGCTCTGGGACCGAGACAGAGAGAAAACAAACAAAGAACAAAGCAACATTCCCAGAAGAAGAAAAAAGCAAAGAGGACCCGAACAGCCCCCCAGCACCCAACAACGTAAACTTTAACTATCACTTTGGCTTTAATTTTAAAAACTTTCAAACAGGCAAACACAAACACAAGAACACCCCCAATTTTAAGTAAAAGAGCATGCCGAACGACATCGCTGACACGAAGGGCAATCTGTGAACAACTGCAGACATCCCTTAGTACACTCTAACTTGTGACCATGGGTCCTCAGTTCGGCACCAGTCCATGCCCCTTAGCGAAGTCCATCGCTTCCTCCGGGTCATTAAAATAATGTTGCTGTTCCCTGTATGTGACCCAAATCCGCGCCGGGAAAAGTAGCCCAAACTTGACCTTTTTAAACAGAATCTCTTTAATTTGTCTGTAGGCTGCCCTCCTTCTGGCCACCTCCTGGCTCAGATCCTGGTAGATGCGCAGGACACTGTTGTTCCATGAGCAGCTCCTCGTGCTCTTGGCCCACTGCAGAACCCGCTCCTTGTCCACAAACCTATGGAACCTGACCACCATCGCCCGGGGCAGCCCCCACCCTCGTGGCTGCCTCGCCTGCACTCTGTGTGCCCTGTCCAGCTCCAACGGACGCGGGAAGAAATCATCCCCCACCAGCTTCTGCAGCATGTCTGCCACATATGCCGTGGCATCCACTCCCTCGGCCCCCACCGGGAGCCCAATGATTCTCAGATTCTGCTGGCGAGACCTGTTTTCCAGGTCCTCCAGCTTGTCCATCAGCCTTGATTGCTGCTCCTTCAACTTACTAATTCAACCCACTACCGTTTGGAAATCCGCCTGCTCTTCCACTGTCTTCTCCAGTGCCTGGACCTCCTTATCCTGAGCATCCAGCCTCTGGTCAAGTCGCTGGAGCGGTTCCAGATTATCCCGCTTCAGTGCTGCGAAGCTCTCTTTCATGACCTGCAGCATGTTGTCCAGTGCTGCCTGGACCGTCTTTTCCGTGGTCCGTTCATCGGCCATCTTTCCTCCCACTTGAGCTTCCACACCACCTTTATTCAGCCTCTTGTTCGCCTGTTTTCGCTCCATTCTGCTCCTTAAGATTCAGATCTAGAGTGCTATTGTTTTTCACTCCAGCGCTCAAAAGTTAAAAAAAGTCAGAGAAAAAGGTCTTAAAGTCAGACCAGAACGAGAGCCACCAAATGTGTGACTTACTCCCTCATAGCCGCCACCGGAAGTGACCCAGAGTTCTTTTTCAACCAACCGACCAAATAACACCCCAGTTCAGAATTTAGTCACTTCCAGGAAAACACCCGGCTCTTTAATGTCTCTATTCACACAGCTTTCCAGGATTTGCACCTTTTTAGGCAGCTCACACAATAAGTGCTCCTTTTCTGTCAAACAGAAAGACTGAACTCTGCCGGAGGGTGATTTACTATTGATCCCTTTATAATTGATGACTCTTAAATGTACTTTTCAAACATTCTTAAACCAATTAAAACCAGAGATTTTAAAGAAATTACAATTTTTTTCTTGCTGCACTGTTTCCAGGCCAAAGATAGTCACAAGTTTGCATATTATACGTCGACATATAATACATCGCATAAATCTGGAAATCTGCACTTAATGTTATGTACTCGTGTAGGATTCAGCCAAGCTCTCCATATTTCCTGGTGATGGAAGACTCAGTGAAGCCCTCCTTCACCCCCCCCCCCCCCCACCCCACCCCCCACCACTCACATTGTAATCAGCACCTCTCCCTTCACCACACAGACACACCCCTCTTCACACCCACCCTGTGTCCACACACACACACCTGGCCTGTCCAGCAGCCTTCACAAACAGCGAGCTGTCCTGCCATCCCACAGACCCCAGTGTGGCTGAAAACCAGCTGAGATTCACCACAACCTGCGAAGGCTTGGACCCTGTTGTCCCTCCCCCTACACCTGCCAAACCATGCAGCTCCACCAGGCAACCAGCAACAGAGCGTGCCCTCCCAGTGGGATGAGTGACAGCAGCTAGGTCTGGTCTGGTGCATAGCGGACTGCCGGCAAATGGTTTTCAGGTTCTGCCGCAAGTTACAATGGGGTTCCCACTCTGGAGTTCAGTTTGCGTACTAGACAGCCTGGACTTCAGGAATCAGCTGAAAGCATGGGATCAAGGCCCAGCGCGCCATAAACAACAGAGAGGCGGAGGTCAGAATTCCACATTTGAAAAAACAGAAATCTATCAAGCAGGAGAAATTTCCCATCCTTATAGTCAATTATAGTTGTGGTGATATGCATCACTGTAAATACACAAGGGGTTAATGTAAATACACTACGACTAAGTAAACACTAGAGGGAGCACCAGAGACGTCATGACATGCAGACATACAGCTAATGAACAGATAGAATAGGACACAACCAATGGGTAGTCAAGACACCCAGGAGGTGACACTACCACAAGGGGGCGACCCATATAAAAGGACAGGGCACACATGCTCGGTCTCTTTCCACAGGCGATACTTAGAGAGTAGGACAGGAGCAGATCAGAAGCATCACACCCACCATGTGGCTTAGAGCAGACTGGTTAGTTAGACTGAGTTACTATAGCAAGATTTGCAGGAGAGTCAAACTCATAGAGAACTGTGCTGATGGTTCAATAAATCACATTGAACTTACTTCAAAGTCTGGAGTATCTTTTGGTAAAAGCTGCATCGAGTTGCAGCCTGTGTTATCCCAGAGTACAAAACACAACAATAGTCAACTAGATGAAATAGTGCATAGTACAAGTAATAAAATTACTCTGGATATTCAACATTAGACGAACGGGGTCAGTATTCCAAAAACAAACATGATCTTGCAGATAACCACCAGGAAATGTATTGTTAAATTTGAAATCCAAGACAATCCTATTTTCTCTCTCCCAATAAAACAGTTATGAGAAAATTAATGGGATATTTTAAACAGGATTAAAAAATGTATTTATTTTTTGAAACTATCACGTCTCTGGATAAAATCATACTATATACTGGCTATATTTTCTGATCATCAGTTGTGGCTTTTGGAAAGTTGCAAAGTTTGAAAATCATTAACCCTTTAGTCTGAACATAATTCATCAATGAAAAAATGCCATCACTGTTCAGTCTGCACGAAGAGCAGCCAAACTAAATAGCTAAACCATTCACCTATAATTTAGTTCAGTTTATAAAAACATTGAAAAAAATATTCTTGGGTGATTGCAAGGCTGCCATTATATCTCAAGGTTGCTTGTAGGATTTACATTTTAATAGAGCTTGTTGTGTTCTGTGTTGTCGCCGAAGTACAGATGCACACAAAACATCTAGTTTTTTGACTAGTACGATAATTTTATTAACAAGATGAACACATGGAAAGAGAACTAACGAACTATGATACAAACCGCAATGAAATAAATCCATTTTCCTGGAGCTATTTCTAGTCCGACTGTCCTCTAGTACGACTTACTACCAATTGCCGGATATCTCGAGTCACATGGTAGATCTCTATCGCCACCTGCTGGTTGTAGGTCGTATCGCTAACTATGACAAAACTGCAAAGGCATATCACCACAGGGCTGAATTTAAAATCGAAAATACAAGGCTTCAGCAGTGAAACACTTCAGATTATGTCTGAATCCATCTGCTTAGCAAAGCTGCTGAAAACCACAATTAGACTCAAAAGATGATAAATGGTTCCTAGAAATAAACTAAGGTTTTAACCACCAATGAAATATAACACAAAATCCAGACAAAAAAGTACAATTAAACTAGCTTCTGTAAGGCGAAAGAAACAACCTTACACTGTCACGGAAACAAATCCAACATTTTTTTTTATTTATAAATTTAGAGTACCCAATTCATTTTTTCCAATTAAGGGGCAATTTAGAGTGGCCAATCCACCTACCCTGCACATCTTTGGGATGTGGGGACGATACCCACGCAAACACGGGGAGAATGTGCAAACACGACACGGACAGTGACCCAGAGCCGGGATCGAACCTGGGACCTCGGCGCCGTGAGGCAGTAGTGCTAACCACTGCCCCTCGGTGCTGCCCTGAATCAAATCCAATATTTTAAGAATAAAGTCTCCAAAAATTATTCCTTGGTCCCAAAAGCCACCAAGTGAAAAATTTGGGATATCAGTCTAGCATTAGTAATTGTGCAATCCACAATATCACTTAAACACCATCTTGGTTCGATGGGCAGTGTTTACCCCCTCGCTATAGTTACAAACTCAACCCCAATTACAAATGCTAAGCTGGCATGCCAATGAAATGCTGAAGGAATACTGCACCATCATAGTTTCAGGTTCAAACGAAAGATCCTTTGGTCATGAAAAGTTGAATAACAAGATGTACTCTTTTCCAAGCTGACATTTCCTGCTCAATAAATTGCCATTCAAAACCAGATTACTCATTTATTCACTTAATTACGGCTAGTAATGACACAGCATAGCCTGTAGTGGTACAGTCATTATACTTTGCCATCTTTTCAATACCCCAATATGGCATCATATTAATGCAAATGTGTTTCTCATCACACCCTGAGGGCAATTCTATGTTTAGGGTAAGAAAGTAGTCAAAACTATTTGAGCATTGAGGGGAAGACAGATGGGGGGGATGTGGCTTGACACTGAGTTATAGACCCTTTGTCAGGGTAGAGCAATGAATGGTGCTAATCCAGTCCTCTTCTCTACCCAGATACTGGTGGGTCCACCGTGCTTTGCTTGCATTTATATCTGTTGAGACTGTAGCTTTTATTTTTTTCTTATGCCTTTGTTGCAAATGGCGCTCTCATGGTCTTTTAGAACCATAGAATACCTACAGTGCAGAAGGAGGCCATTCGGCCCATCAAGTCTGCACCGACTGAAAGAACACTCTACCTAGGCGCACTCCCCTGCCCTATCCCCATAACCATACCTAAGCTGCACATCTTTGGACTGTGAGAGGAAACAGGAGCACCCAGACACGAGGAGAAGGTGCAAGCTCCGCACAGACAGATACCCAAGGCCAGAATTCAATCTGGGTCCCCTGAAGCTGTGAGGCAGCAGTGCTAACCACAGTGTCACCCATATCTCCCCATTATTTGCCCATTTTTCCATCTTGTCTATATGTCTGTATGGTTTTATTGATAATCTTTTTTTAAATGATAATAATCTTTTGGCTGTTTACAGTTTATATAATACATTAATATTCTCTCTGCAATTGATATTTCTGTTGGTTCATTCCCACCCCCTTCCCTCGGTTTCTCTCTCAGCCTTCAGTTCAAAGGATTCACATCCAGAATATCTGAATGTCCCTATTCCGTTAAAAGGTGCTGATTAACCTGCTATCCATTTCCAACATTTTCTGTGTTTTCTTTTTGGTTACTTGTAACAAACCTAATGAGTCTAAATGCGATTCAAAAGTGCAAGGGTTAAAGTTCAAACGCAACAGCAGGAAATCGGAATAAAAACAGATAAAAATGTTGGCAATACACAAAGCAGACAAGGCCAATCATTAACTTGTCTTTTCTTTATAGATGCTAATTAAAAGTTTATTATTTTGGTGTTCAAATTGGAGGTGGTCAACGTCACTTCCCGCTATTGCCAACAAGTGCTATTTATTGGCTAACATTTCTAAGTTAGGTCAAAGCTTTTTTTTCTATTTTGTCTCAATAATGGTAGTCAGTAACCTCAGAAAATTAATCCTTTCTGAACTGATAGAAAGTTTTCCATTTACTTCCTGGTCTCAGGTTGCGAAAACATTTTGCAACTCACTTTGAACTATAGACCGATATTGATATCTAAAGACGGAAGCACATCATTACTTCAACAGAGAGCAAGAGGACAGGAAGCACAAATACAAAAGTGACATGAATATGACAGACACTATGCTCCAACAAAAGTAATCCATTCATATACAACAATGGTGTTACTACTTTGATTATCATGCAAGCAATTTAGATGCATGGTGGCACTTTAAAAGAGTGTTCAATCAGAATACCAAATATCGTTAAAATACATCATAGATTATCATTTAGGTTATCAGTATTACTCATAGGCCATAGGTTGTTGCGTATGTGTTTCAGTTAACAGTATTGCTTTTAAATCGGGACATCTTTATTTTATAACCAATCTGACTAGCGAGCGAAACCTATGGCAATTGTTAAATAAAATAGCAACTGGTAATGAAGACCATCAAAATGCCTCTCTCCTCCTCAAAACAAGACATGGGGTGGGATCCATCAACCACGCTGCACCTGAAAAGCAATGCAGTGCGCGGTGCAACGGGACCGATAGATGCCGGGAGATCCTACTTCCCTGATCTACCCAGCTCGCCACACTTCACGGAATCTAACGCGATCTCACGAGGTGTGGGCGGGACCACTTTCTGGCAAATCTGCATATTAGAGGGAGACAGCTAGTCTCACTCAAATATCCGTTGCTGAGATCGAACCAAGGCGTGGGATCTAACCCCCTCACCTTGGAGACCTCGGGCGAGCACCGTTCAGTACCGGTCTCCACAAATGAAAGACAAGTGAATGTGTAACTTTGATGGAAATGTACAGTCAAGACAATTTGAAATGTTCTGTAATGTTTATTAGAGATTTTATGAATAAAGTATATTTTTTGAAAAACAAAACGGTCTCCACAAATGGGACCAGACGGAACACCATTTGTGGAGGTCTCCCAGGGGATTGGAAGCCTCCAATGCATGCTTTCTGAGCAGGGTGGTACCCTGGTACTGCTGGTGCCACCTCGCACTGCCAGCCTGGCATCGCAAAGGTGCCACACTGGCATTTTGTGCATGGCAGTGATCGGACCGGAATGTGCCCTCCGCGGATGTGGGGGGGGGCGGGGGATCGCCTTCGAGTAAGTTTGGGCTTTGGGGGGGGGGGGGGGGGGGGGCGGAGAGTTCAGAGGTCGCATCAGGAGTTCGGGCGTCGCATCGGGGGCTCGAGAGATCAGGACGCCATTTTTAAATGGCACTGCACTGAGGAGTTCCGGCGAGCAGAGCTCCTCAGTGCAGAAAGCGAGGGGAAGTGCGGCTTCGTCGGGCAGTTTCCCCACTGAGCACCCCAAATTGGGTTAGATAACTGGGTGTTTCTCAGTGCTCTGAGCACCGCAAAACACCCAGCTAATCTTGTGCGCTACGGGACTCTGTCCCCATTTGGGTAGATCACGCCCACGGACATCCAATCTTCAAGTTATATAAACTCACATGTTTCGGCTGGGGACAATACATAAACCTAATCATGTTGTCCTCATGTGACATACATACTTTCTAATAAATATAGAAGAAGGAGGAGGCCATTCGGCCCTTTGAGCTACTCCACCATTCACTATGATCATGGCTGATCATCAAGTTTAATACCCTGATCTTGCCTTCCCCCATATCCCTTGATCCCTTTAGCATGGATTCCAAAACTAGGATGTAAGGTGACTGGCATTAAAAAAAAGTCAATGTGAAGTAAAACATTTCACTCAGCGAGCGGTTGACGGGGGAGTGCGACTTGCTGAGTTGCTCTTTCAGAGAACCAGTCCAAAATGATGGACCGATGATGGCCAGCTTTTTCTATCGGTGGGGGGAGGAGGGGGGGGGGGGGGGGGGGGGGGTGTATGTGGGTCGTGGTGCTGAAATGTAGCTCAGTCCTCCTCTTTCTGCTCCCGTCTCATTTAACATTTTTAGTGGAACAGAATTCTAGTGTCAAACTTCTGTATTTCAGTGACTAGCCTGAAGAAACATCACAAGTCTTGCTGCCCTGCTGAAGAAACGAACCGCCACATTTAATTGATAAATTTCAAAACTTCCTTTCCTGCTCCGCAACGTTCTTTTCAATCCCTCGTCTGCTCTGCTCCAAACTCCAGTGACTCAAGCCAGGGGCCAGTCTCGCTACAACTTCTGCCGAGTGTCAGGAGTCCCAGCAGCCATCAGCAGTTTATTCAACCCACTGGCAGCATTCCAGCTCAGCACAATTCACTCAGCCAATGCCCACACTCTTTCCATTAAGACAGCATCAAAACCACAACACCAAGTGATTCTCCCCCCTCCCAGGACCCAGAGGCTAATGCTGCACCCCAAGAATTGCCTGTGCAAGATCAGCATACTCCGAGCAGGCAAAACCAGGGATCCTGCTGATCTACACCGGTACCACACTATGCGCTTACCCACCAAAGCCATGAAGGAAGCTTAATATTTTTGATCATCTGCTACCAACAGCAACCAGGTAGCCACAACCCATTAATTTTTCTTTTTTTAAAATCTTTTTATTCCCCTAATTTTCCACATTTTCATCAAATACACAACAAAAGAACACCAACAATAATAAATACAGTACCGATCCCCCCAAACAGCATCCATTTCAATATACAAACCCAAACATCACCCATAGATTCCAAGTAAAAAACAAAAGAAAATTAACAATCATCCCATAAACAATGTGTTCAAAACCAACAATAATTCCCCCTTTTCTCCTCCCCCCACGCCAAAAGTTCAATGGCAACCAATTCTTGAAAGTGCAGGATAAACAATCCCCATGAATGGTAGAACCCTTCCTTCATCCCCCTCAGCTCAAACTTCACCTTCTCGAGAGTCAGAAATTCCAGCAGGTCCACCCCCCCCCCCCCCCCCACCCCCCCCCCCCCCCCCCCCCCCCCCCCCGCCAAGCTGAGGCACAGGGCAGAGAAGCTGACCACCACTACAACAGGACCTGCCTCTGGGCAATCAGCAGGGCGAAGGCTAAAACATCTGCCCCCGCACCTGCCTGCAGCCCGGGCTGGTCCAACACCCCGAAAATGATTCATTGGGCCCTGGCTCCAGTCTCACGTGTACCACCACCGAAATGACCTTGAAAACCTCCCTCCAATACCCCTCCAGCTACGAGCAGGACCAAAACATACGAACATGGTTTGCGGGGCTCTTTCCACAGCGCTCTCATCTATCCGCCACCCCCTCAAAGAGTCAGCTCATCCTCACCCTCGTGAGGTATGCCCTATACATGACCTTCAGCTGTATCAGTCCCAACCTCATGCTCGAGGTTGAGACATTCACCCTCTGGAGCACCTCACACCACAGAGTGTCTTCCATATTCTTCCCAAGCTCCTCTTCCCATTTGGCTTTGATCCCTTCCAAGGCTACCCCGACCTCCGCCAGAATCCTCCAGTAGATCGCCACATACCCCCTTCCCTGTTCCTTCTGCTGTCAGTACCTCTTCCAACAACGAGGGGGCCAGTGCTATCGGGAAGCTCTGAACCTCCTTCCGAGCAAAGTCCCGGAGCTGCAGTACAGAGGAAGTGTTGCCCTGCTGGAGGCACCATTTTCAGATGAAACATTAAACCGAAGCCCAGTTATTTATCCCCAATCCCCTGGCCAATATTTATCCCACAATCATAAAAATTTGGGTCATTATCACATTGTTGTTCTTTGGGAGCTTGTTCTGCAGACATTTGGCTACCGTGTTTCCTACATTACAGTGACTACACTCCGAAAGTACCACACTAGCCGCAAACCTCGAGACATCCAATGGTCATAAAGGTGCTACATATATGCAAGTCTTTCTGTTCTCAATTACGGAAAGTTTTTAAAAATGAATTTAGAGTACCCAATTAATTTTTTCCAATTAAGGGGCAATTTAGCGTGGCGAATACACCTATCCTGCACATCTTTAGGTTGTGGGGCGAAACCCACGCAAATACGGGGAGAATGTGCAAACTCCACAAGGACAGTGACCCAGAGCCGGGATCGAACCCGAGACCTCGGCGCCGCGAGGCAGCAGGGCTAACCCACTGCACCACCATGCTGCCCAATTACGGAAAGTTTAACTTCTTTTCAAAACTCACAATAATTGCAGCTGGATACACACTTATTTTTGTTCAATGTGGCGGTTGTCAGTACCAACAAATGGACCACTTTCCATATCCGGTAGCTGGTGTCAGTATCAAGAACTCACAGAGCAAGTGAAGTACAACCTGATACAGAGCATGTTCCTTTCACCATGGCTCAACAGATAGACCCAGCAAATGGACTTCGGCCCCAACTACACTGTGGCAGATGACATTTACTCCTTAAAATTGTTTAAAGCAAATTGACAATTCAATTCTGAACATTAACATTAGTGTTCATTACATTGCTTAACTTGATTATTAGATAATTCACTTTATTTTAGTTATTTTTCAAATATCAGTTTCCACTATCAGTAGACATTTGTGACATTGCCAATTAATGAATAATTTGGGGCAGTTTTGGACTTTAGGAACTGGTTGAAAACGTCCCATGCTTATTTTCCACTGGTCAAGGGTGAATTTGAAATTAGGTTCCCAGGCGAAAGGCTAGTATTTAAGCCAGGTAGCTTTCCAAGGGTATTTACTTCTAAAATTAAAGAAAGACATATTTGAGGATATGGTCATTCCAACAATCATTACTTAACTGTAAATATACACTATAATTAAGAGGTTAGCACATAGTACAAAGAAACACAAAAACTCTGTCTGCAGCGCGCTTTTTAGATTTGTGTCACAATAACAGTGCAGTCATTCAGCTGCCCATATTAGCACTACAGCTATAATATCTAACCGCAGCTTGGAATTAAATGAGATGTTTAACTGAGGTCCCATTAAGCCAGTCAGGTAGATGTAAATGGACCCAGAGCAGGAGCTTTCTCGTGGTGTCCGGGCTAACATTACCCTTTCAATATCATGAAAACAAATGGTCAATTATCTCATTCTGCTTTGTGAGACCTTGCTCACAGTCTAGTTTTCACATTTCCCTATATTACAGCAGTGTCTTTTATTGAATGCTTTGCAACAACCGGAAGTTATAAAACTCTGTAAATACAAGTTATTTCTAAGGTAATTTCATGACGATACCGCACCCCTTATCCCTGACACTCAGGAAGAAATGTGTTCCAGATTTGGGGATTTTGGTTCCTGGATGGTGCACTTATGAAACATGAAACAAGTATAAAAGGTTTATAATTTATTTTCGTAAATTATTTTTATTATTCATCCATGGAACGTAGGTGTCACTAGCTAAGCCAGCATTTATTGCCCATCCCTAAATGCCCTTGAGTAGGCACGGTAAGCTGCCATCCTGAACCACTGCGGTCCCTGTGGTGTAGGTATACCCACTGTACTGTTAGGGAATATATTTCACGGTTTTGACCCAACAGTGAAGGAATGACAACACAGTTCTACGTCAGGACGGAGAGTGGCTTTGAACTTGCAAATGCTGGTGATCCTGTGTGTTTGTTGCCTTTCCAGATGGTAATGGTCATGGGTTTGGACGGCACAGTCTAAGAGGCCTTGGTGGGTTCCTACAGTGCATCTTGAAAATGATACACACTGCTGCTACTGTACGTCAATGCTTGAGGCAGTGAATGATTGTGGATGGGTTTCCAAACAAGCGGGTTGCTTTGTCCTGAATGTTGACAAACTTCTTGAGTGTTGTTGGAGCTGCATCCACCCAGGCAAGGGGAGAGTACTCCATTATACTCATGACTTGTAGAAGATGGAAAGCCTTTGGAGAGTCAAGAGATGGGTTATTTGCCGCAACATCCCTAGCCTTTGATCTGCTCTTGTAGCCACAGTATTTATATGGGCAAGTCCAGTTCTGTTTCTTGTCAATGTCAACTCTCAGAACTGAAGAGGAGTCAGCTGCCGTTCAGACACAGACTGCGAAAGTTGAAGGTTCAGGTTTAGTCTTACTTTTAAATATGTGCTGCAGCTCACGTTGTTTCAAATATGTGGGCCTTTCTTTCGGGAACATCTCTTGTATTTTGCAGACCCACATAATATGTTGTACTGTAACAAAGAGCTTCTGCTCCACCCCATGAATCAATTCCTCCGCTTATGCATTTGTCAAAGACTACTTTTCCTGTTCATCCAATGCACCTGTAGCTGGATCCTAGACTTACTCACCAACAGACCGCAATCTGTCAAGATAGGCAACAGCACCTCTTCCACAATAGTCCTCCGGAGCCCCGTAAGGATGTGTGTTCAGTCCTCTACTGTACTCCCAATACACACATGACTGTGTGGCAAATTTAACTCAACTCAATCTATAAATTTGCGGATTATATGACTGTGGTGGGCCATATCTCAAACAACGATGAATCAGGCTACAGGAGGGAGATAAATCACTTTGTTGCATGGTGGACCAAAAACAACCTCTCTCTAAATGTTGGAAAGACCAAGGAACTGATCATCGACTTCAGGAAGCATAGCACGACACACACTCCCGTCTGCATCAATGGCTCCGAAGTGGAGATGGTCGATAGCTTTAAGTTCCTGGGGGTCACCATCACCAACAGTCTGTCCTGGTCCACTCACGTTGATGCAACAGTCAAGAAAGCCCAACAACGTCTCTACTTCTGACGGAAGCTAAAGAAATTTGGCATGTCTGCATCGACTCTCACAAACTTTGTCAGATGTGCGACAGAGAGCATCCTATCCGGCTGCATCACAGCCTAGTATGGCAACTGCTCGTCCAAGGTCGCAGGAAACTGCAGAGTGTGGTGAACCCAGCTCAACACATCACACAAGCTTGCCATCCCCACATTGATTCTGTATAAACCTCCTGCTGCCTCAGGAAGGCAGACAGCATTATCAGAGACCCCTCCCACCCAGGCATTGCCTTCTTCCAGACCCTTCCATCAGGCAGAAGATACAGAAGTCTGAAGACTTGCACATCCAGACATAGGAACAGCTTCTTCCCCACAGCTACAAGCCTCCTCAACGACTCCCCCTCGGACTGATCTGTTCCCTGTGAGAACACTATTCACGACGCCCTATGCTGCTCTTGCTCATGTATTTGCTTTGTTTGGCCCCTTGTTCCGCACTGTAACCAATCACTGTTTGTCGATGTACCATTTGTCAATGTTCTATGTCGATTATTCTTTTGTCCACTATGTACATACTGTGTACGTTCCCTCGGCCGCAGAAAAATAATTTTCACCGTACTTCGGTGCATGTGACAGTAAATCAAATCAACCTTTTCATCATCACTCTCATGCTCTTTATTTTATTCATGGCCATGTTGGATATATCACAATCTGTGAGCTAGAGGTGAACCGGAACAACTTTGTCAACGTTCAGACAATCCTCAGCAGCTACTTCATCCAACAGCTTCAGCACATAACAAACCTTTCGCATATGCCAATAAATCTTCAACTATTTTCTCCTCAGATTCACGAAAACCACTAAAATCAGGTTCAATTTCAGCATCACCATTTAGGGTCAAGGCAATCATAATACTAATCTTTATTAGTGTCATAAGTAGGCTTACATTAACACTGCAATGAAGTTACTGTGAAAATCCCCTAGTCGCCACACTCCGGCACCTGTTCGGGTACACTGAGGGAGAATTCAGAACATTCAATTCACCTAACAGCACCTGTTTCGGGACTTGTGGGAGGAAACCGGAGCACCCAGAGGAAACCCACACACAGGGAGAACGCACAGACTCTGCACAGACAGTGACCCAAGATGGGAATCGAACCCGGGTCCCTAGCGCCATGAAGCAACAATGCTAACCACTGTGCCGTCTACAGTTGTGCCATCCATTTATCAATATATCTTGGGGTATACTGACCCAGTATATTTGCAGCACTCTAGAATGCATCTTTTACACTGAATTAATTCCTTAAATCCCAGGCCTCTGGAGCATGCAATGAGCATTTTGTACATGAATTCAGCCTTGTAGCTGGACTTGAATGCCCGCAGAATATGTTAATCAATGGGTTGGAGAAAAACATACAATTAGACGCAAATAAATTCAGAATAGATTGTCTCTGCTCAAGAGTTCTACATCATGGTGTGCTGCACAATCATCAATGAGTAATATAATTTTGCGGGAAGGTTCACAGGCCGACAATAATCCCTGGTTTGAGGGGCAAAATAGTTCTTGTACCAATCAAGGAAAATTGATCTAGTCATTCATGCACGCTTATTGGCCTTATAAACAACAGGGATAACCCTGATCCTCTTGAAAGACCTAGGATTCTGACTTTTACCAATAGCAAGCAATTAACACCTTTGTACCTGCTGCATTCAAACACCCGAATACAGGAAGTCTCCTTATTCGGTCAATTGAAGCTTTTTTTAACGACATACTTTCAGTAGATGCGCACCATGACGTTTTTAAAATTTGTTACACCATCTTGTTGAGTATTCATTCACGTGGTGTTGTTAGAACTAACTCTTCATGGAATACTTCACTAAGCCATGATTCGGGAACAATCCAATGGAAATTTCTTGCTCGGATGCTGCCTGATCTATTCCAGTAACACTTATGTGCATGGACAGTCTTTGACTGAGTTTGTGTTTTCCTATTATTCATAATCTGGGCAAATCACTGTCAGCATAAAATTTAAATAACTTCCCCTTTTGCTTCTTCAAATCATAAATGGTCAACATACCAACTTCTTCTTATTCTTCACCATATTCTTCACTTCATTTTTTCACTGAGGCACACTCCTCTAGACGTCTTTGTAACTCCACTTAATACTCGGTGACAAATGTTTTCTCTTGGTGCTCCCACCAGCCATGAGACTTCCTGCTGACCTTTCTGCCATGAAACCAAGGATAATAGAATTACCCAGAGAGACACGTGTTTGAACCGTGTGTACATAAATCGATGCGGGAATCCGTGGCACCACCAAATAAAGCGGGAGCTTGACGAAGTAATCCGCTTGCCAACTTCAAACTGCGGCACACGGCGTCAGGTCGAGCGTCTGGTTTTCAGGTTCTTAACAATTTTTGGGATACTGGATAAGGGATCAGGTGCCTGTTCTACAAGCGTTCAGCTGAGTCTACTTGCTTCAGTTGTCTATGACAAATTAACATTCCCCGTTGAAATAAGATTTCTGAAATGTTCAGGACACCACGGGTCCGACATAACTACATTTTGTAAATAGTCTTACCACAGACAGCAATTTGTTACTTCAGTAACAAAGAACTTGTTAACTTGTAGAGTATTACAAGGCTGCAATCTAATGTTACATTCATATAATAGAGGATCGTAAATGTTGCTAAATAAGACATTCATAAACCTGTGTGTTCTGAGCAGCTCCCTGTTTTAAACTATTGTATCTCCTGTGGCCTGGGTATAACCTAATGCACCACTTTGGTGACTGGTGGCAATTGCCTGAAGAATCATCGAATTATAGAGCACAGAGAGAGACCATTCAGCCCATTGTGCCTGTGCTGGCTCTTTGATAGATCAATCCAGTTAGTTCCCCTCCCCTGCTCTTCCCCCACAAACCTGCAATGTTATCCTCTGCAAGTACATTTTTAATTCCCTTTTAAAGTTACTATTGAAACTTCACAGAGAAAGCTTTTCGGTAGTGCATTCCAGATCCTAACAACTCACTCAGCAAAAAAATAAGTCTCATCTTCCCTCCTTTTCTTTTTGCCAGTTTTGTTAAATAATTAATAATCTTTATTGCCTCTTAAATGTTGCTAATATGCTTGCTTCCACCACATCCTCTGGCAGCGCGTTCCAGGCACCTACTACTCTCTACATGAAAATCTTACCTCGCACATCTCCCTTAAACTTTCTCCCTAGCACCTTGAACCTATGCCCCCTTGTAATTGATACTTCAACCCTTGGAAAAAGCCTCTGACGATCCACCCTGTCTATGCCTCTCATAATTTTGTAGACCTCTCTCAGGCCTCAGCCTCCATCTTTCCAGTGAAAACAATCCTAGTTTATTCAACTCTCCTCATAGGTATCACCCTCGAGACCTAAGCAACATCCCGGTAAACCTTCTTTGCACGCTCTCCAAAGCTTCCACATCCGTCTGATAACGTGGTGACCAGAACTGCATGCAATTCTCCAGATTCGGACTAACCATGGTTTTATAGAGCTGCAACATGATTTCCCAACTCTTGCACACAATGCCCAGGCTGATGAAGGCAAGCATGCCATATGCCTTCTTAATCACCCGTGTTGCCACTTTTAGGGAACTGTGGGCCTGCACGCCGAGATCCCTCTGTATGTTAATGTTCCGAAGGGTTCTGCCACTTACAGTATAATTGATACCTAGATTTGATCCTCCAAAATGCATCACTTCGCATTTGTCCAGATTAATCTCCATCTGCCATTTCTGTGCCCAAGTCTCCAATCTATCTATATCCTGTTATATCCTCTGACAATCCTCGGCACTCTCAGCAAATCTGCCAATCTTTGTGTCATCCCCAAACTTACTAATCAGACCACCCACATTTATATATACTAAACAACAGAGGTCCCAGTACTGATCACTGCGGAACAATGCTAGCTACAGATCTCCATTCGGAAAAACACCCTTCCACCGTTATTCTCTGTCCTCTATGACCAAGCCAGTTCTGTATCCATCCAGCAGCCTTCCTTGAATCACATGTGATCTTTGTTTTTGTACCAGTCTGCCATGTGGGACCTTGACAAATGCCTTACCAAAGTCCATATAAACTACATCCACAACCCTTCCCTCATCAATTTTCTTTGTCACATCTTCAAAAAACTCAATCAAGTTGGTGAGACATGACCTTCCCCATACAAAACCATACGGTCTGTCACTAACTAGTCCGTTTTCCTCCAAATGTCCATACATCCTGTCCCTCAGGATCTTTTCCAAAAGCTTCACCACCATTGATGTCAGACTCTCCAAAAGCTTCCCCACCACTGATGTCAGGCTACAGAAGAGCCTACAGAGGGATATAGGCAGGCTAAGTGAGTGGGCAAAAACTTGGCAGGTGGAATATAATGCAGGAAAATGTGAAGTTATGTACTTTGGTAGGAAGAAAAAAGGAGCTGAATATTATTTAAATGGAGAAAGACAGAGGGAATTTGAGCTATGTGTGCATAAATCACAATAAATTAGCATACAAGTTCAACAGGTAATTGGAGAGGCAAATGGAATGATGGCCTTTATTTCAAAGAGAATGGAGTGTAAAAATAGAGAAGTCCTGCTAAAAACTACACAAGGAATATTGCGAACAGTTTTGGTCCCTTATCTAAGGTAGGAGATTCTGGCATTGGAACCAGTCTGAGAAAGTTCACTAGGTTGATCCCAGGTATGGAGGCATTTTCTTATCAGGAGAGGTTACGTGAGGTCGGACCTGTACACATTAAAGTTTAGAAGAACGAGAGACTTCATTGAGACATATAGGATTCTCAATGGGCATGGCACGGTAGATGCTGAAAGGCTATTTCCTCCTGTGGAAGGGCTGAGGACCAGAGGCCATACTCTCAGAGTAAGGGGTTGCCCATTTAGGACAGAGGTAAGGAGGAATTCCTTCTCTGAGGATAGTGAATCATTGGAATTCTTTACCACAGAGACCTTTAGAGGCTGGGTCATTAAATATGCTCAATGCCGAGATAAGATTTTTATTCAGTAATCAAGGGATATGGGATAAAGCAGGAAAGTGGAGTTGAGAATTATCTTGTTGAATGGCGCAGATTCGATGGATTAGATTAGAATTATTGTCATATGTACCGAGGTACAGTGAAAAGTATTGTTCTGCATACAGTCCAGGCAAATCATTCCATACATGATAAACATAGGACATACGATAAATACACAAGGCCTACTTCTGCTCCTACGCCCTATTGGTCTCAGCCAGCATTACAACAATTGGCTACTGGATTTGCTAACATAATTATTCCCAGATACACATATTTGCAGATCCTTTGACAATGGGGCAACAAGAAAAAAGAGACAGTTTATGATGTTCGAGAGCTATGCACCTTGGCTGCAAACTTAAAAGTAAAAGATTAACCGGAAATTGCATGGTAGGGCAGCATGGTAGCACAGTGATTAGCACTGTTGCTTCACAGCATCACAGACCCAGGTTTGATTCCCGGCTTGGGTCACTGTCTGTGTGGAGTCTGCACGTTCTCCCCGCGTCTGGTGCTCCAGTTTCCTCCCACAAGTCCTGAAAGACGTGCTTGTTAGGTAATTTGGACATTTCTCTGGGTGCTCCGCTTTCCACATCCAAAGATGTGCAGGTTAGGTGGACTGGCCATTCTAAATTGCCCGGTGGGATTACTGGGTTACGGGGATAGGGTGGAGGTGTGGGCTTAAGTAGGGTGCTCTTTCCAAGGGCCGGCGCAGATTCGATGGGCCGTGTGGCCTCCTTCTCTAAATTCCATGATCTATGAAAGATCGGGTAGAAATGAGAACGTTGGTAGAGTTGCAGGCCATTTAATGCATTCAAAATAATTGAGGGGGGGGGGGAAGCATTTTACAGGATGTAGCGGGGGGGGGGGGGGGGGTGTTGGGCCACTACAATGGTCATTGTGACATCACAAACAGATGTAGCTGCCTCCTGGAACACCAATCGCTGCCCTGGAATGCGCTGTTACACTGGGAAGCGCGGCGGGAGCAGCCACTCACAGCAGCTGCCAAACAGGCCAGCTGGAGGCCGGCACTGCCCCCCCTGCCAGGCAGGCAGGGAAAGCCCCCCTCCCAGCGCCTGTCCCCTTTGTGGCAGCTCGGGCCTGTGCTGCCCCGCGCGCACACACACACTCTACCGGGTGTTGTTGCCGCCCTCGCCTCGCCAGATCCCCCTCCGGGCGAGAGGACTCCGCCGCCCGTCACCACGTACCTTTCCCGGGCGAGCTCTTCCCTCCGCTCAACTTTTCCCTTTGCCCCCTCCCCCCCACCAGCTCTCCAATTCTCTCACACCCTCGCTCTGTTTTCAGATTCTTTCATGATGGCCGCTACCCACAAAGCCCCGAGATGGCAGCTGCGCACGCGTGCGCCAGCTTCCCGGTCCCTCCTGAGTAGAGGCTTTTCACCCTCCCCGGGAGCTCTGGGAAAGGCTTCCTCCATCACAGCCTTCTGCCAGCCAGGCTCACTGCACTCGCCAGTCCTCGGCTTTCCCACCAATTCTGCCATTCACGTTAAAGTACATTGTAAGGTTGAGTCGCCTGGGTGGGGGAACTGAGCTTGCGTATCGCTGAGAAAAAAAAGAGGCATGCTGCCAAAACTTTTCACCTTGCACTTAGCAGGACAGAATGGCAAGGATACCGAATCTCAATGGAAACAACAATTTATACTTCACGAGAAGAGGGGGCTGATTGGTTTGCAAGTGGACTTTGCTTGAGGGTTGCACCAGGGAACAGTTAATTGCCAAGCGTTTGTTTAAATTCAAAGCAGGAAAGTCGACTTTGATTGGTTCAGGCATTGCCCTGGGAACTGAAACAGGTGTCCCCTCAAGCTTTCATTTAGTTGAAAAAGGTGCAAGATGTGGACATGTTTTTTTCCCTCTGTTTTTACAGGACAGGGACCTGTTGGTTAATATATGTAGCTTCTATGATTAAAATCACTTCTGAGACTTCCACTTGTGACCATGGAGTGAGTGGTCACACACAGGGCAGTGCTTAAAGGCACAGAAAAGAGCTTTTTTTTTTTAAACCCAATACTAGGTGGAATTTTGATGAAAAGGCGTAGGTGAATGTTGGAGGGGCAGTTTCCCCCAGGAGAGGAATGCTTGCTGGCTATCAGACCTGGCAGAAAACAGTGAGAGTTGGCTGAAAAGTTGGAGGGAGCCTTTGCTGCAGCAGCCACTATGAGCATGCAGCGGGGGGAAGGGCTGATGCAAGCTGGAAGGCCCCAGATGGATGAGCTAATGGCGTTTATTAGAGACAAATTCTGCCGGCAGAGATAGGAAATGTGGGAAGATCGCTCAAAAGCCATCGAAGGAGCTGTAGCACCCGTGAAGAGTTCTCTGGAACAGGTGGGGAGGTGTTTGGAGGTGCAGGGGTCAGAAATTCAGGAGTTCAAAAGAGTGATCTCGAACCACAGGGATCATGTGGTGGCTCTGGAGATGGAGGTGGGGCTCCTAGGGGACCTGTGTAAAACGTTGAGTGCAAAGGTGGAGGAGCAGGAGAATACCTCGAGACGGCAGAACCTGCGAACAGTGGGCCTGTCTGAAGGAGTGAAAGGTGTGAGTGCCACGGGGTCCGTCTCGAAGATGCTGGCAGCGTTTGTGGCAGAACGGGTGCTAGATAAAACGCCTGAAGTGGACCGAGTGCATAGGTCCCTGAGGCAGAAGCCTACAGCTGGGGAGCTGCTGTGGATGGTGACCGTGAGACTCCACAAATTTGTGGAGAAAGAGAAAATTCTGCGATAGGCCAGGGAGAAGCAAATTTGCGACTGGGAGGGGAATAGCGTCCGAATTTATTAGGACATTGGAGCCGAGTTGGCAAAATGGCGGGCAGGCTTCAACAAAGCCAAGGCTGTGCTGTACCAGCAGCAGATCAGGTTTGGGGTTCTCTACCTGGCAAAAGTATGGGTGACGTTCAAAGAGAGGGAGTATTATTTTGAGACACCAGAAGCGACCAAAGACTTCATTCAGGAGCATAAACTGGCGGAGAACTGAGCGGACAATGCTTGGGAACTGGGGTGCTGGCACTTTGTAATGGTTGGGAGCATGTTTGAAGTTGGAATAGGGATTGGGGGATTTTCGTCTTTTTTTCGGAGGGCGTTTTACTATTTAATGTTGAGATTGTAAGGGGTTGTAGGGGTGAAGGGTTTATGTGGGGATGGATGTTTCCATCCCCCCCTCCTGTTTTATGGGACTGTTTGTATTTAACATCTGTGTTTGCTTTTGGAGAAGGCTGCCTGGAGTTCAGGAAAAGTCCTTTTGGTGTGGGGGAGGGTAAGGTCAGCAGGGCGCCTTCCTCCTTGAGCTGAGGAGTGGGGAGGGGGTTGGAAGGGGAGGTCATTGGGAGGTGCCTTTGGGAAGGGGAGATCACGCTAGCAGGTTATGCTGGTGAGCAGAAGTGAGGTGGTGGGGGAGACGGCTGAGAGGAGTGGCCGGGGAAGGGGGGAGGGAGGTGAAGTGGGAGAGTGGGAGGAAGGTTGTTACGACGTGGCGGGGCCGAGAGATGACATGGTCAGGGGCGGAGGAATGGGCCATCTGGGATGGGCTATGTATAGGGTGAAATTAAGGGGGCTGGAGTTAAGTAGGGAAGATGGTGGACAGTAGAGGGGATTGGAGGTGTAAGCCTCTGGTAAGGCTGGTAACGTGGAATGTCCGGGGATGAATGGGCAGGTTAAGAGGTCCCAGGTGTCCGCGCACCTCAGGAGCTTGAAAGTGGGGATGGTCTTTCTGCAGGAGAAAACTAAAAAACATTTTTAGTTTCTTGTTGACATAGCTTTTCAAGTATTTATAATCTAGCAGGATTCAAATTGAAACATCTTGCAGTATTTCTACATTTCCTATATCTTATAACATTAAAAAAAGGCAACTGGACTATCTATTGAGTGTAACTAGTGGATTGATAGCACAGTCAATCCTTGTATTTATTTGAAATTGTTCCTCTAATGGAAATTATTTTGTAATTCAGCTGTGTCTAAATGTAATGTTTTAATAATAAAATGAATTTCCTTGGGTTTAAAAGAAGTGTCATCTTCAAAGCCAACAGGTATTTATAATTTTACAACTGAGAATGTCACCACTCAATTCACCGTATTTCAAACAGACACAAAGACATTCAACTGTCTCGTTCAATTTGGTCAACAAGGGAATCAAGGTTATACAGGGCAGGCAGGAAAGTGAAGTTAAGACCACAATCAGTTCAGTCATGATCTTATTGAATATCAGAGCAGGCTTAAGGGGCAAGTGGCCTATTCCTGCTCCCATTTCTTCTGATATTATTATGATCCTGAGTACAAGGATAGCCAATTTGGTTCACAAGCTTGTCACAGAGTTGTGCAGATGAAGGTGTCAGCAAAACTGTTACAATGCTGTATGTGATCAGAATTTAGAGAGACTTGCACCTCTCAACTAAAAATGCAGGAGGTCATATTTTGCCATTTACGTAAGAACAAGAACATAAATGGGCCATTCAGCCTCTCAAGATTGTTCCACCGTTCAGTTAGATCATGATTAATCTGTACCTGAACTTCATTTATCTGACTTTGTTCTAGATTCCCTGGTACCCTTACCTAAAAACTCTATCAACCTTAGTCATGAAGATTTTATTTGATCTAACTTTCATAGCTTTTTAGAGAAACAAGTTGTAGATTTTCACCACACATTTTGCTGAAAAAATTGCTTCCTGATTTCACTTCTAAATGATTGAGTTCCAATCTTATGACTATATTTTCATCAGAGGAAATAATCTTTCTGCATCTACACCATAAAACCACCTAATCGTTTTAATTAATTAACCCCCAATCTTCTCAATTTAAAGGAATACATTCCACATTTATGCAACCTGTACTCCAAATGTAACTCTGATAGTAATTGTTCCACCATTGGTGCCTGTGCCTTCAGTTGCCAAGGTCCTAAACTTTGAAACTCCCTTTCCAAATTTCATCTGCTCTCCACCTCTTATTCCTCCTTTCAGGCACCCTTCAAACCTTCTTTGACAAAGTGTTTTGGTCACCTTTTCTAATATTTCTTCATATTGCTCTGTCTAAAATTTTGCACCATGAAATTCCTGTGAAGTGCCTTGGGATTTTCTTTTTCATTAAAGGTATTAAATAAATACAAGCTGTTGTGGGAATCAGTTGAAATTGAAAAGCAATATAGAAGTCGCCTTAAAGAAAGGTAATAACAGCAACAAGTAAATCAACACATAAAATTGACAGGGCACATTGTTAATTCTTTATCTCCATGTTTTCAGAAGAGAAATTAACATGAGCTAAGTGAAATTACCTTTGACTGATATTCTCTAAGTTCCTTTGTCCCCCATGTTCATAAATTGGTTTAACGATATTGGTTCTCATGAAAAGTCACAGACATGAATGGTTAACTCTGTTTTTACTCCACAGATGCTGCCTGACCTGCTGAGTATTTCCAGTGTTTCTGTTTATATTTCAGATTCCCAGCATCCTCAGTCTTTTGCTTTTGTTATGAGCTCAAATTTTGGAGTCTGAACCTGCTGTCTTCTGACTCAGGGGCAAAAGTTCTTACCAATTGAACAAAGCTGACACCAGACAGGACCTTCTTGAAATTCCTTCCAGATACCAACATACATTAGAAAATTTCCAATACACACCAGCCTCTAGCTAGTATTTTTAGTTTCATTGTTATCAATCAAGGAATCATTCTACTCATTTTGTCAGGCTGCCTGTATTTTGTTACATAATAATCTTTGCAAATTAACAAACTCTCATCCCCCTCTATTGAAGTATTAGCAGAAAGTGAACAAATAATATTAATGCATTGCAACAATCCGAAAGCATACGAGATCAGCATCTAGGGATATATAAAGAATTAGGTTTCAGTCGGTAATACTTTCTTTAATGTAATTGAAAATGACTATCCAGATTCATAATGGTCTACTGGGACTCCTTATTAGCAGTAAATACAAATTTGCAGATCGCCAGGAACTACAAAAACAAATACATCTTGGTTAAATCAAAATAGAAGCAACACAATGTAATGTTGATACCAGATCACTTTATGATACCTTGAAAACAACACATTTGTACTAAAAGTATGACATCACCTTCATAACTATTTACCCCAACACTAGATTTTAATTAATGCAGACAGAGTATCCAGAAGTAATTCACTGCTATAGCTTGGCAGCATTAATCTTGGCGCTTGAATTGAAATTTAAAAGCTAAGAGGTGTTTAACATTCACATTGACTGTATAATATATTTTAGGGTGTTTCAATGAGAATGATTATAGTAATAACTTATCCCCCCCCCCCCCAGTTTCTCATCTACAGTTAGACTTTGACTGCCATAAATCCCTCAAAATCACTGCACTGAAAAGTGAGCTTTATTCTGAATGTACAGTCATTGCAGAAGTAGATTTCTTGGAATTTAAAATTTTGTCATGATTTTTATTCCACTAAACACAATGTTGAAAGGAGAGAATAATTCCCTTGAGAGAACAGCTCAGCATCTTACTGGATATCCAAAATTCTGCCCTTGAGTTCCTTTACTTATGCTTTGAAAAAAAAGTACATGGGAACATAAGAAATAGGAGTGGGAGTAAACTGAAACATTTAAAAAAAGGTTTTCAATTAAAAAATACAAACTTTATAATGGAAAAAGAAATGGTTCTTCTGTAATTTTGACCATTGAATGGGCAGTGGTGCAGACAGGAAGGGGAGATTAACTTGATTAACCCTGATTTCTCCTCACACTACTCATCTGTAAACAAAAAGCTATTTTGAGTTGCTCTCCATTTTATAAACGGTGGCATATTTCCCAACTCCTTGGTTTTGGTGTGTTCCAATTTCTATTAATGCCCCCACAGCAAAGTTATGATAAGATGAACTGAGAAGGTTAATTTATTTGCCACTCAAAACACAAATGGAGGGTAGCAACGTTGCCTCCTTTTCACTCATACAGTAAAAGAGAAATAGAGAAAGAAATATTTACACAGCAACGACCACAGAGAAAATCATTATTGTTTGACATGAGTCCAGAGTCCAGAATCAAAGTCAAATGTGTATTCCTTTGTATAGTTTAGCAGGTTGAAGTCTGACGCTGGATAATTCAATTTTTCTGTAGAGTTGACTTCCTCAATGGGATTGGTATGCTGAGATGTTTCAGTCTTGTAGGCAGTGGCACAAAGCTTCCGATGAAAACACTATAGATGGGGTCAGGTGTTCAGCTTGGCAGAGTCCCTTATCTGTTAGTTAGATGGGAAATGGCAGACTGAGCTTTGGGGTACAGCAAGACATTACAACAGGTTCTCTCAGCTAGAGGTACATGCCACCTGACTTCCATCTCTCTACTCCACCTTTGACAAAGAACATGCATTCCTCATCTGGGTCCCCGAGATTGTGAAATTTCCCCATTCATTACGAATTGAAAGGATGGCCGCAGGATCTTTTTCCTAGCAGACTTGTAGACTCTGTTTAGCCAACTTAGGCTCTGAAATGCAGATTACCTTTCTTTAGTTCTTTTGGAAGTTGGTCTCTGCAATGCGCAATGGGGTCATTAGAGACACTTCAGAAATAACAAAATATAAGCTTCTTCAAAACTGCCAAATAGCTCTTTTGTTCAGACATAGCTTCAGTTATTTTATGTGAGGTCTTAGTTCCCTTACAACAGATAATGTGTTGCGAGGCAGGGGGCAGCACGGTAGCACAGTGGTTAGCACAATTACTTCACAGCTCCAGGGTCCCAGGGTCGATTCACGGCTTGGGTCACTGTCTGTGCGGAGTCTGCACCTTCTCCCCGTGTGTGCGTGGGTTTCCTTCAGGTGTTCCGGTTTCCTCCCACAGTCCATAGATGTACAGGTTAGGTGGATTGGCCATGCTTATTGCCCTTAGTGTCCAAAATTGCCCTTATTGTTGGGTGGGATTACTGGGTTATGGGGATAGGGTGGAGGTGTGGGCTTGGGTAAGGTGCTCGATGGGCCGAATGGCCTCCTTCTGCACTGTAAGTTCTATGATTCTATAACCTGCTTATAACCCTAAGGTTATTCTGCCCTTGAGCCAGTTGCTTGAATAGAAGGGGGTGATCCAAGAAGGTGAAGTTTGAGCTGAGGGGGATGAAGGATGGGTTCTACAATTCATGGGGATCGTTTATTATGCACTTTCAAGAATTGGTTGGCTTCAAATATTGGGAGGGGGAAGGAGGGTTGGGGATCATTGTTGTTCTTGATTACACTGTTTATGGAGTGATTATTAATTTTCTTTGGTTTTTATTTGGAATGTACAGGTGATGTTTGGGTTTGTATATTGAAGGGTTGTTATTTGGGGGATTGGTACTGTATTTCATAGAATTCACAGTGCAAACGGAGGCCATTCAGCCCATTGAGTCTGCACCACCCCTTGGAAAGAGCACCCTACCTAAGCCCATGCCTCCAACCTATCCCGTAACCTAGTAACTCCACCTAATGTTTTGGATACTAAGGGGCAATTTAGCATGGCCAATCCACCTAACCTGCACATCTTTGGACTGTGGGAGGAAATCGGAGCACCCGGAGGAAATCCACCCAGACACAGGGAGAAAGTGCAGACAGTCGCCCAAGGTCGGAATTGAAACGGGGACCATGGAGCTGTGAGGCAGCGGTGCTAACCACTGTGCCACCCTTGTTTGTGCTTGTTTTCATTTGCTGTTTATTTGATGGAAATGTGGAAAATGAGGAGAATAAAAAGATTTTAAAAACAAAATGGAAAGGGGTGATCGTCCTGATCTGATTTCTGTACTGTCTTACTTTTCTCCCAGCACTGCTGAGTTGATGACCACATTAAGCGGATAATCAAGTAGGATTTCAGGTCATAGTATGCTGAAGTATTAATAAGCTCTATGATGGAATCTCTTCCACCCACCGGATACCCCGCCACCCCGAAAACCTGCCACTTCAACCAAATTTTATAAAATGAAGTAATTATTTGTCTCGCTGAAAGAAACGTCCAAAGGAAAGAAATATATTTCCTCATGAACTTTTCTGCAATACAAACATAGGTCTATAAAGTTTTTTTTTCTTGAATAAGCCTTCCTTTGTTTTTCCTATCAACAGTGCTATCAACAGAAGCATCCTCTTCCTCCAAAGATATTAATGTGGTCTGAACCATGATTTTCACAACTTCTGTCAATTCTATTCCATGCTATGCCACAGCAAGTAGCGAAGCTCTCACTCCCTCCATTTCCGTGCCTGGCTTAGAGCAAAGGATCTCAAGGAGATTATATTACCTCTTAACATATATTGAATCCCCTCACTCTAAAGGAAAAACAAGGTTGTCATCCATTTCTGAGGAGTCATTGTGAGTTTTTATTGACATTGGATTTGAAGAGACAAACTTAATTTATTGCATGATCTTGTAAAGTAAGCCATAATTTTATTCCTTATAATTTAATTGTCAAAGGGTACTTTATTTAGAATTCTTGCATTTGAGAGTAGCTTTTATTTTACCCAAATCATTGGTTGGTACTAAATGCAATTGTACCATATAATTTCAATAGAGCTTAAAGCATCAGATAAAAAACTGTCTGACTTACCTCTCTGAATTAACTGTTGCAACTTATAGCAGATATATAGGATTTTAAAAGATATTGATTAGGACAGAGCACACTGAGATCCACAACATCAACTTGAGGTAGTGGCAGCATTCACAGTCCCACTTCCCACAAATCCAGTTCGTAGCTTTGTTCTAAATCTTGCACATGCCTGAAGAATGCCCTTCCATTTCATGTCTAACAGTTCTGATGGAGCTGTTTGGACTTTGGCTTTTATACTACAAGCTTAACCTGCATTGTAACTATTTTTCCATTGAGAAGGTGAGAAAAAAATGAAAGCACCTTTTGTCATTTTCTCATTTCTGGCCTGGAGTACTCTGTCTGGGATGAGGATACCACCCAGATTTCAACATGAATCAATGCTAACCAATACGTTGAAGATTCTTTCTCAAACTATGTAAGGCTAAAATACCAAACTTCATCACTACATCCCACTTGCTAGTTAATTGCTCAAGATGCTAACTAGAGAACATATTCTGGGAGCAGAACGGCCCAGATTTTGTGGTGGCAACTGTAATGATATGTAGACACGTAACCAATCCCCAGACACAACAAATGGGTAACCAGAACACGCAGCTGTGGCATCACCACAAGAGGGCATCACACGACCACTATAATACACAAGACACACAGGCCCTCAGCCCCCTTTACCTGGCAGAAACCTAGAGAGCAGGACGTGTGTAGCAAGTATCACCGTCACGCCACCACATGTGGTTTAGGGTAAGTCTATATAGCTAGTCAAGTTTCCTGCATTACTAGAGTTAGATCAGTAGAGTGTAGAACTCATTTAGGAGCTTTGTTAATTGCTCAATAAATACATTCAACTTACCTCGAAGTCTGGAGTATTCTTCAACATCGACTACAGCAGGTAGCGGCTTATGTTACTCAAAGTAACATAACAATACAGTAACGGCAACAAAGCAATCTGCCTTCACCGTCTTCACTCTACAGAAACTGACAGAAACCTCTTAAGACTGCACACACGCAGAATAAGGCAGAAATCCAAAAATTGCCATCAGTGATTCTACACTTTAACACAGGATGTGATGTTGAGGCATACCCACAATCCAATCAATGAGAAATCTTATGAATTGACATGAATTTCCACTCTTGGTCTAATATAAACCCTTTAAATAGTTACATCTTCTTGAATGAGGTATTATCAGGTTTGTCAGTGGTGTTCATAGTAATTGCTAAACACCCTCACTGGTCCTATGTAGCTACATTTGTTATTTGTGGAATGTCAAATTTCTTAATAACAATAAAATATTGCATACATTTTTAAATTTAAAAGAAAAGTCTGTCTTTATTCTAGCTTCTACCTTAAACCAATTGTAAGGACTAATTTTGATATCTGAAAATTTAAAAGTAAAGGATGTATAGTATGCCAATGTGACTGGCTACTGATCTGCTTCCTGACATCATTGCCACTGCGTGCCCGAAGATACACTTGACTGGTATTGGATTTAAGCTACCACAGAATAAGGAGACAAACACACCACAGAGATTGCTGGATCTTTTCAGGCAGCTTTTTTCAAAGTTACGTTGAGCTCCATTGTTTGTCGCTGACCAGAAAATCTGGGCCAATATTATCATTTGCTGGAACATAAGAACTAGGAGCAGAAGTAGACCGTCCGGCCCTTCGAGCCTGCTCCGCCATTCTATAACATCATGGCTGATCTTTTCGTGGTCTCAGAACCACTTACCCGCATTCTCGCCATATCCCATAATTCCTTCATTTTTCAAAAAAACATCTACCCTATCTTTAAATATATTCAATGAAGTAGTGTCTACTACTCCTTTCGGTAGGGAATTCCATACTTTAACCACCCTCTGAGTGAAGAAGTTCCTCCTTGATTCAGTCCTAAATCTGCTCCCCCTAATCTTGAGGTTATGCCCTCTTGTCCTACTTTCACCTACCAGTGGAAACATCCTTTCTACTTCTATCTTATCCATTCCCTTCAAAATTTTATATGTTTCTATTAGATCCCCCCTCAACCTTCTGTATTCCAGTGAATATAATCCCAATCTACTCAGCCTCTCCTCATACGATAACCCCCTCAACTCCAGAATCAGCCTAGTGAACCTCCTCTGCACCCCCTCTAGTGCTAGCACATCCTTTCTCAAGTGTGGAGACCAAAACTGCACACAGTACTCCAGGTGTGGCCTCACCAGCACCTTGTACAACTGCAACATTACCTCTCTGCTTTTAAACTCAATCCCCTTCGCAATGAAGGACAAAATTCCATTTGCCTTCCTAATTACTTGTTGCACCTGCAGACCAACCTTCTGTGTCTCATGCACAAGTACACCCAGGTCCCTCTGCATAGCAGCATGCTGCAGCTTTTTACCATTTAAGTAATAATCCGTTCTATTGTTACTCCTTCCAAAATGCATGACTTCACACTTATTGACATTATACTCCATCTGCCAGACCTTTGCCCACTCACTCAATGTGTCAATGTTCCTCTGTAAGGTTTTACAGTCCTCAGTACACTTTGCTCTGCCCCGTTGAAGCCTCCCCGGACAGGCGCCGGAATGTGGCGACTAGGGGCTTTTCACAGTAACTTCATTGAAGCCTACTCGTGACAATAAGCGATTTTCATTTCATTTTCATTCATTTGTGTCATCTGCAAACTTGGATACCTTACACGTAGTTCCCAACTCCAAATCGTCTATATAAATTGTAATTGTGGTCCCAACACCGATCCCTGAGGCACACCACTCGTCACTGATTGCCAGCTAGAATAGCACTCATTTATTCCCACTCGTTGTTTCCTGTTAGACAACCAATCCTCTATCCATGCTAGTACTCTACCCTTAACACCATGCATCCTTATCTTATGCGGTACCTTGTCAACGCCCTTTTGGAAATCTAGGTACACCACATCCACTGGGTCCCCTTTGTCTACCTTGCTCGAAATGTCTTCATAGAATTCCAAGAGATTCGTCAAGCATGACCTGCCCTTCATGAATCCATGCTGCGTCCGTTCAATGGGACAATTTCTATCGAGGTGCCCTCCTATCTCTTTCTTGATAATAGACTCAAGCATCTTCCCCACAACAGAGGTTAAGCTAACCGGTCTATAATTCCCCATCTTTTGTCTACTTCCCTTTTTAAACAGTGGCGTCACATTTGCTGTTTTCCAATCCTCTGGGACTGCCCCAGTGTTCAGCGAATTTTGGAAAATTACCGCCAGTGCATCTGCTATTACTCCAGCCATCTCTTTCAGTACCCTGGGAGGCATTCCATCAGGGCCAGGAGACTTATCTATCCTGAGTTCCATTAAGTTGCCCAACACTTGCTCTTTCGTGATAGTAATGGTTTCCAGGTCCTCACCTACCTTCTACTCTCGGTCAATTGCTGGCATGTTATTAGTGTCCTCCACTGTGAAGACCGATACAAAATATTTGTTCAATGCCTCCGCCATTTCATCATATCCCATAACTAAATGACCACCCTCATCCTCTAACGGACCAATGTTTACTTTAGCCACTCTTTTTAGTTTTATATAATTATAAAAACTTTTGCTATCTGTCCTTATATTCTGTGCCAGTTTTTTTTCGTGTTCTATCTTACTTTTCTTTATGGCTCTTTTCGTGGCTTTCTGCTGACCTTTAAAGTTTTCCCAATCTTCTAGTTTCCCGTTGATCTTGGCCACTTTGTAAGCCTTCTCTTTCAATTTGACAGCCTCATGTATCTCCTTAGACACCCATGGTAGATTACCTCTTTTCTTACAATTCTTCCTTCTCACTGGAATATACTTTTGTTGAGCACTATGAAAGATTTCTTTGAAAGTACTCCACTGCTCCTAAACTGTCCTACCATAAAATATTTTTTTCCAGTCTACTTTAGCAAGGTCCTTCCTTACTCTATCGTAGCCCCCTTTATTCAAGCATAGGACCCTGGTATTGGATTCTATCATCACACTCTCCATCTGTATACTAAATTAAACCATGCTGTGATCACTCCTCCCAAGAGGATCCCTAACGATGAGGTCATTAATTATTCCTGCCTCATTACACAGGACCAGATCTAGGATAGCTTGCTCTCTCGTCAGTTCCATTACATATTGTTCCAGAAAACTATCCCGGATACATTCAACAAACTCCTCTTCAAGGCTACCCTGACCGAGCTGATTTGACCAATCTATATGCAGATTAAAATCTCCCATGATAACTGTTGTACCCTTTTCACAGGCATCAGTTATCTCTTCATTTACTGCCCGTCCCAGTGTGATGTTATTATTTGGTGGCCTATAGACTACGCCTATCAGTGTCTTTTTCTTCTTAGAATTTCTAATTTCTACCCAAATGGATTCAACCTCATTCTCCATAGAACCTATATCATCCCTCAATGCCACCCTGATGTCGTCCTTGATTATTAGTGCTACTCCACCTCCCTTACATACCTGTCTATCCTTCCGAAATGTCTGGTACTCCTGGATATTTAACTCCCAGTCGTGACCATCCTGCAACCATGTCTCCGTAATGGCTATCAAGTCATATTCATTCGCGATGATTTGTGCCGTTAATTCATCAACTTTGTTACGAATGCTACGAGCATTCAGGTAAAGTGCCTTAATGCTGACTTTCTTATCATTATTAGAGAAATTGGACGTCATGAGATGTCCTAAGTTATCCTTCCTTTTTGCTTCATTCCTAGTCTGCCTTGAACTTAAACCAACCTGCACACATGCTAACCTGCTGCTTATCCTTCCATTTAACTCCCTACTCCCTGTCGCTTTCCCTATCCCTTCCCCCCCCCGACTCAGAAGTTTAAAGTCCTACTGACCATCCTATTTATCCTTTTCGCTAGAACACTGGTTCCAGATCGGTTCAGGTGGAGGCCGTCCCAACGGTACAGATCCCCCCGGTTCCAAAACTGGTGCCAATGTCCCATGAAATGGAATCCCTCTTTCCCACACCAATCCTTTAGCCACGTGTTTACTTCCCTAACTTTCTTATCCCTATGCCAGTTAGCACATGGCTTGGGCAGTAATCCAGAGATTATGACCCTCGAGGATCTGTTCTTCAATTTCCTTCCTAGTGCTTGATAATCCCCAAACAGGTCCTCCACCTTAGCCTTGCCTATGTTGTTAGTCCCAACGTGGACCACAACAACTGGACCCTCCCCCTCCCGCTCCAGTATCCTTTCAAGCCAGTCGGAGATGTCCCGCACCCTGGCACCGGGCAGGCAACACACCATGCGGGACTCCCTATCCGGCTTGCAAAGGATCTGTCCCTCTAATTATAGAATCCCCTATAACAACTACATGTCTTTTTGCTCCCCCCTCTTGAATGGCCTTTTGCACCATGGTGCCATGGTCAGCTGGCTCATCCTGTCCACAGCCCTTTTCCTCATCCGCACAGGGAGCAAGAATCTCATACCTGTTGACAAGGTCAAGGGCTGAGGCTCCTGCACTCCTGAACTCCGAATCCCCCTACCTGCCTCACTTACAATCACACCCTGTTTTTCCTGAACACTTACTGAATTTGAATTACTTAATGTACCGGGTGTGACTGCCTCCTGAAGTAAAACGTCCAGGTAACTGTCCCCCTCCTGGATGTGCCGCAGAGTTTGAAGCTCAGACTCCAGATCATCAATTCTGATCCGGAGTTCTTCCAGCAACCAACACTTGCTGCAGATGTGGTCACTGCCGTTCACAATGGGATCAGCCAGCTCCCACATCATACAGCTACAAGACATCACCTGTCCAGCCATCTCTACTTATTTAATTAACGTTTACAAAATTATGTTAAATAATTTCTAGTACTTCTCTGCTAAATAAAAAGCTTAATTCAACTACTATAATACTCAATAATAAACTTATACCAAATAAGAGTTAAAAAAAACAACTTTACCTTATCAAATTGGTTAGAGGAGGTGGGAGACACTACAAGTGTAGTGTCTCGGGTTTAGCTGCTGCCCAAATATATAGGATCACTTACCTACCCGGCAGCCCTCCTGGTCCACGTCACCTCCGCTCCTGCTCCCGCTCCTCCCTGCTAAGAAAAAAAAAGGAGTTCTGTAATGATTTGACAAACACCTATCCATATTGCCCACTATAAGCAAAAGTATAATTAATTAATCTACCATTTCAATACAAATGGTGAACACTGGGAATTACTGCATGAAAAAGGTGAACATAACAGAAACTAATCATAGAATTTACAGTGCAGAAGGAGGCCATTCAGCCCATCGAGTCTGCACCGGCTCTTGGAAAGAGCACCCTACCCAAGGTCAACAACTCCACCCCATAACCCAGTAACCCCACCCAACACTAAGGGCAATTTTGGATTCTAAGGGCAATTTATCATGGCCAATCCACCTAACCTGCACATCTTTGGACTGTGGGAGGAAACCGGAGCACCCGGAGGAAACCCACGCACACACAGGGAGGATGTGCAGACTCCGCACAGACAGTGACCCATGCCGGAATCGAACCTGGGACCCTGGAGCTGTGAAGCGATTGTGCTATCCACAATGCTACCGTCCTGCCCCTAACTTGGTTTTGTTTACTTACTATCTCCCAATATCAAGTATTATATTGAGTCACGTCATCAGTGATCAGCCCCACCCTGACTGTGTGATGGTGCGAACGTCATTGATGAAGCAGCTGAAAATAGTTGGACCGAGGACATTGCCCTGAGGAATTTCGGCATCAATGTCCTGGAGTTGAGATGGCTGGCTTCCAACAATCCCAACCATCTTACTTTGTTCTTGATATGATTTCAGCTGCTGTAAAGGTTTCCCCTGATCGGTGATATGCACAGGCAATATTAAAGGGCAAAACTCCTCAGAACAAGGATCACACAATTGTAGACAGAAGGGCTGATCCAAACGTTTTGGGAAATGAAAATTCTAAGAACAATTGTAAATCTGGTTTGTAATTAAATAATAAAATGATAAAATGCCATGCTGAAATACGGATTTACGTCTTGAATCATGACCGGTATTTACATCTTGCATGCACCAAATTGCACTTTTTAGCTAATATATAAACCACTAAATTGTAGTAATTGAATATATTTAAGCTCTTTGTAATGACAATGTAGGCATGCATAAAATGGAATGTGAAAAATTGGGTTAACTGTTGGTTATCACAGTACAATACTAATACTGTTGGCTCCAAGACAAGTAGATTAATGATTAATTGGTCACAAATTAAATAATTTGACTTGCGATGGTGGCCAAGGAGTGAGTGGTCACACACAGGGCAGCTCTCGCTCGAAGGATTTAGTTTGAGCCCTTTATATCCGTAAGTGGGGTAGTTTCAGCAGGCGGGTGTAGCAGAAGGTGTGGAGCAGAAGTTCTCCCCATGAGTGGCATGTCTGCTGGCTACCAGACCTGGCAACAAACAGTTAAGAACTTGGCCAAGGAACTGGAGGAGACCTGTGGCGCAGCGACAATTGTAAAAAGGTAGCAGAGGGGGAAGGGTCATCACAGGTGGGAAACCCCAGATGGAGCAGTTGCTGGCGTTCATCACAAAAGAGTTCCACCAGCAAAGAAAAGAGATGCACGAGGACTGGTCGAAGGTCATTGTGGGAGCAGTAATACCCCGAGAGGATCGATGAAGTGAGGGGAGAAATGCCTCGAGGCACAGAGGTCGCAGATACGGAAGGTGGAGAAGGTAGTGCCCGATCATAGAGGTCGCCAGCCTGCTGGAGGGTATGGAAGGTATAAGCGCCACAAAATATGACTTTATAAGAGACCACAAACTGGGGGAGATGTCGGTGGGAGATGAAGGAGCTGGTACAGCTGAGATCCCCACTCCCGCCGTGTGTGGTATATTTATTTTGGATGGGGTGACCTGTGTTTCTGGTTCTTTCTTTGTTTTTGTGGGAGAGGTGGGCGGAGCGCAGGACCCACAGGGAGATGTTTGCATATACCCAGGTGGGAAATGTGGGGGTAGGGGTGGAGGTGTATGTAGGAGGGGCCTTCGGGCGGGAGCTGCCAAGCTGCCAGGTAATGCTGGTGAACGGAAGTGAGGTGAGGGAGGTGGCTGCGGGGGATGGCCAGGTGGAGGAGGGGGTTGGTGTGTGATAGTGAGTGGGGTGCTGGGGGGGGGGGGGCAGTTGGAACCGAGGGTGGACAGGTCGAGCCCTAGTCAATGGGAAGGTTGAGGATGGCGAGGGAGAGGGCAGCACGGTGGCACAATGGTTAGCATTGCTGCCTACGGCGCTGAGGACCCGGGTTTGAATCCAGGCCCTGGGTCACTGTCCGTGTGGAGTTTGCACATTCTCCCCGTGTCTGCGTGGGTTTCACCCCCACAACCCAAAGATGTGCAGGATAGGTAGATTGGCCACTCTAAATTGCCACTTAATTGGAAAAAATAATTGGGTACTCTAAATTTTTTTTTTTTTAAAGGATGGCGAGGGAGTTGGGAGGGTTTATGGAACACATGGGAACGGTAGACCCGTGGAGGTTTAGGAACTCGGTGGGAGGGAGTACTCTTTCTTCTCACACGTGTATACTCCAGAATTGTTTTCTTTGTGGTGAGTCGAGAGGTGTTGGTGGGGGTGGTTGGTGCGGTCAAGGTAGGAATTGCGATCTAAGATCATGCACCGCCTTGGTTGGAGGTCAGGCTTAGTCCGAGGCAGGAGCAGAGGCCGGGCTGGAGGCGGGATTTGAGGCTTTTGGACGATAAAGGGTCCTGGGTGAAGGTGCGATCGGTGATTGGAGATTATGTGGAGTTGAATCAGAGTGGGGAGGTCTCGGCAGCAACGTTTTGGGAGGCGTTGAAGACGGTGGTTTAGGCGGGAGGTTTTCACGTTCAAGGCACAGAGACAGGAGGAGGAGGGAGGAGTATGGATGGTTGTTGGACGAGATAGCCAAGGTGGACAGGAAATATATGAGAGCTCCCACCAAGGAGGGGTTGGTGGAGAGAAAAAGGTTACAGGGGCGGTTTGACAGGTCGACGTTGGGGAAGTTGTTGAGGGCGAGAGGAGTGCAATATGAATATGGAGAGAAGGGAAGTCACATGCTGGCCCATCAGCTATGGAGGCAGACTGCATCCAGGGAAATTCTGAGGGTGTGCACAGGGAAGTGGGAGGTAGTGTCAGAGCCAGGGAGGATAAATGAGGCATTTAGGGAGTATTATGAGAAGCTGTAAAATGCTGCGCCGGACTGTGAGGGAGATATGGGGCGGTATTTGGATGGGCTAGCATTCTAAAGGCTGGAGGAAGCGAGGAGGCAGGCGCTGGAAGAGACGTTGGGGCTGAGGGCGGTGATGGATAGAATAAGGAAGATAAAGTCAGGGAAGGCCCAGGGCCAGACGGCTACCCGGCAGAGTTCTACAAGAAATTTGTGACGGAGTTGGCATCACATTTATGGGGATGTTTAGTGAGGCGCTTGGAAAGGGGCATCTGCCGGAGACATTGGCAAGGTGTTGATTCTGTTAACCCCGAAGAAGGGGAAGGACCAGCTGAAGTGTGGGTCATATAGGGGTCACTGTTAAACACGGATGTAAAAGTGTTGGCCAAGTTAGTGGCGGGAGGATAGAGGCGTGTGTACCAGGAGTGGTTGCTGAGGACCAATCGGATTTAATAAAGGGTAAGTAGTTCTCCAGTAACATCAGGAGGCTGTTAAATGTGATTATGACCCCATCAGTGGGGCAGGTACCGGAGGTGGTTGTCTCTATGGATGCGGAGAAGGTTTTTGATCGGGTGGAATGGAGGTACCTGTTTGAGATCTTGGGAAGGTTTGTGTTTGGTCCGATGTTTGTGGTGTGGGTGCGTCTGTTGTATATGGCCCTGGTGGCGAGTATACGGACGAATGAGATGAATTCACGGAACTTTGGGTTGCACAGGGGAACAAGGCAGGGATGTCCACTGTCGCCGCTGCTGTTTGCGCTGGTGATTATGACCTTGGCGATGGCCCTTACGGGGTCAGTGCAGGGACAGGGGGAGTAGGGAACACCGGGTGTCGCTGTACGCGGACGACCTGTTGCTATTTGTGTCAGACCCGCTGGAGAGTATGGGGAGAATTCTGGACACACTAGAAAGGTTTGGGGCCTTTTCGGTATATAGGTTAAATGGCGGGAAGAGTGAGGATTTCCCGGTGAATGCTGCGGGTCGGGTGGCCAACCTGGGGCCGTTGCCATTTAGGGTAGCCAGGAATAGGTTTAGGTATTTGGGGGCCCAAGTAATGGGGGAGTGGGCGACAATGCACAAGTGGAATCTGACACGTTGGTGGAGGGGTTTGGGGGATTTTAGGAGGTGGGATCCGCTGCTCCTGACACTGGCAGGGAGGGTCCAGGTAGTTAAGATGAATGTGCTGCCAAGTTTCCTGTTTGTATTCCAGACCTTCCCAATTTTTATCCCTAAGGCCTTTTTCCGGAAATTGGAGGCAGTGATCTCGGAGTTTATATGGGCAGGGAAGGTACGAAGGGTAAAAAGGGCCCTGTTACAGAGGCAGAGGAAGAAAGGGGGACTGGCGCTCCCGAACCTGCTGCATTATTACTGGGCGGCGAATGTGGAGAAAGTGAGATGGTGGCGGGAGGGGTTAGAGTGGGTTAAAGTGGAGGAGGAGTCCTGGAGGGGTCCAGTTTGGGAGCCATAGTGGTGACGTCGCTTCCGCTGGCTCCGGGGAGGTATACAGTGAACGTCAAGAATAAATAGGAAGAGGAGCTGGGGGGGGGAAATAGGATGGGGAGTGTCGAAAGAGGTGTTGTGTCGGGTAAATTCAATCTCCTCATGTGTGAGGATGAATTTGATTCATTTAAGGTGTGCATAGGGTGCACCCGGGAGAAGGTGGGTGGGGATGAGGGGGGCATGGTAGCATAGTAAGGGGGTATGGCAGCATAGTGGTTAGCAAAGTTGCTACACAGCTCCATGGTCCCAGGTTTGATTCCCGGCTGGGTCACTGTCTGTGCGGAGTTTGCACTTTCTTCCCGTGTCTGCGTGGGTTTCCTCCGGGTGCTCCGGTTTCCTTCCGCAGTCCAAAAATGTGCAGCATAGGTGTGTTGGCCACGCTAAATTGCCCTTAGTGTCCAAAACAAAAGGTTGGGTTGGGTTAGATGGGGTTACTGGGTTACGGGGATAGGGTGGGGTTGTGGGCTTAGGTAGGGTACTCTTTCCAAGGTCCGGTGCAGACTCGATGGGCCAAATTGCCTCAGCGGCACTGTAAATTCTATGATTCCAGGGGGTGGAAGCCGAGTGTGAGAGGTGTAAGAGAGTGCTTGAACCATGCGCATATGTTCTGTATGCACACGTGGGTGGATACGTGGGTTTGAGTAGGGTGATCATGGCTCGGCACAACATTGAGGGCCGAAGGGCCTGTTCTGTGCTGTACTGTTCTATGTTCTATGTTCTATGTTCTGGGGCTGTGAGAAGTTGGAGAGACACTGGGAGGTGGCATTCGGGACACTTTAGAAGACTGTGGGGGTAGAGGTCAGGCCCAATGGTGGCAATCTTTTGAGATGCCGTAACTGATGGCGGGGAAGAGGGCCGATGTCGTGGTCTTCGCCTCTCTAATTGCTTGACGAAGGATATTGTTGGATTGGCGGTCGATAGTGGCGCTGGGGGTGGGGGCCTGGCTAGAGGGGACCATATGACTTCCTTCAGATGAAGAGATGAAGTTTGAGTTAACAGGTTCAGCGCAGAGCGTTGAGACACGATGGGGGCTGTTCATGACAATGTTTGAGGAATTGTTCGTCACGGGGGGGGGGGGGCGGGGGCAGAGGAGGGAGTGGAGGAGGGGGTGAAAAGGGGGGAAAACTGTACAAGTGTGAAATGTGAATGTGTTGAGAATGTTTTTGATTAATGTTATTGTGGCAGCACGGTGGCGCGGTGGTTGGCATTGCTCCCTCACAGTGCCGAGATCCTTGGTTCGATCCTGGCTCTGGATCATTGTCCGTGCGCAGTTTGCACATTCTCCCCGTGTTAGCATGGATTTCCCCCACAACCCAAAGATGTGCAGCGTAGGTGGATTGGCTATGCTAAATTGCTCTTAATTGGGAATAAATTAATTTGCTACTCTAAATATTTTTTAAAAAGATTTGTGTTGCTGTATTTTTGAATATTTTTGAAATAAAGTGCATTAAAAAAATTTTTTAAATAATTTATTACGTAGCATGGAACCAAGGCAGAAGGTGCACCCCAATGGGTTGATTAATTGCATTTTGCTTTATCTTTGATGTCAGAGGTTTGTCGTATGATGAGAGGTTGAGTATGTTAAGTCTATATTCTCTTGAGTTTAGAAGAATGAGGGGTGATCTAATTGAAACATTCAAGATTATGAAGGGGCTTGATAGGATTGATACTGAGACATTGTTTCCCTTGTCATAGAATCATAGAAGTTACAGTGCCGAAGGAGGCCATTCGGCCCATCGAGTCTGCACCGGCTCTTGGAAAGAGCACCCTACCCAAGCCCACACCTCCACCCATAACCCAGTGACCCCACCCAACACTAAGAGCAATTTTGGACACTAAGGGCAATTGAGCATGGCCGATCCATCTAACCTGCACATCTTTGGACTGTGGGAGGAAACCAGAGCACCCGGAGGAAACCCACGCACACATGAGGAGAACGCACAGACTCCGCACAGACAGTGGCCCAAGTCGGGAATCTTCTCCTGCTCCTTTTACATGTGTTCTTATGTTCTTATCTGTCTACCTCAATGGCTATCAGCAGCTAGAGGACTTGGCTCATGATCTAGAGTTAATAAAATAAAAAGCGAAAATACTTCATAATTGTTATTTCCAGTAGTCAGGCTAAATGAAATAGGGTATAATGTTGAATTCTTTACAGGTCTTGCTGCGTTTAACACATACAACTTAAATATTTGAGCAATTACAATTGGGTAAACAATCGTCTTCGAACAGTGGCACTTCTGGCCTAATACAGAAGCAAAATACTGCAAATATTAGGGGCAGAATCTTCTGCCCTCTCTTTCGGAGTGTTTGGAAGAAGTGAGGCCATTTAGTCAATTGGGGGAGGTGTTGGTGAGCATCCCTCTATCTTCCTGCCTCCACCCCAATTAATTCCCCCCGGGACACGTGTCCCGCGAAACCCCTCTTACCAATACTTACCTGCGGCCTGGGTTGCATGGCGAATCTGAGCCTCCTGTTGTATCTTTTCTGCAGCAGCCAGCACATCCCCTATGGCACCACTGACCATGGGAGCTGCCAGCCTCCAATTGAAACTCTTGCTAGGTGGGACCTCCACCCCAGACCTCTCAAATGCCCCGTGATTCAGCAGGCCTTCCTCAAAAGGAATCAATGCAGATCTTTTGCAAACTCTCCAGCCAGGAGTTGAGATCCCTCTTGCCTCATCAAGATTCCACCTGAGGAATTGGAAACACAGTTCTGACCTTGAGATGGAAGGGTAGTCATTAATGGAACAACGTAAGGTGGTTAGGCCTATGGTACTCCTACAGCAATGTGCTGGAGCTGTGATGATTGGTCCCGAACAATCACAACCATCTTCCTTTCTGCTCGGTATGACTTTAGCCGCATGAGAGCTTATCCATATCCTCATTGACTTTGCATTTACCAGGGCTCATGTGCTGGTTGAATTCTGCCATGGCATTGATGCATTCGTTTTCATCTCACTTCTGGAATTTAACTCATGTCCATGTTTGGGCCAAATATGTATTGAGGCCTGGAGCTAAACGGTCATGCCAGAGCCCCAATCGAGCATCTGTGTGCAGAGTATTGGCTCGTAAGTATCATTTGATCGTACTGTTAATGACTCCTTCTATTACTTTATTTATGACCAATAGAAGGCTGATATGTAGTAATTGGCGAGGTTGGACTTTTCCAGCTTTTCATGGTCAATTTTACACATTTCTGGGAAGATGGAAATCTTATCATTGTACTGAAAGAACTAGGTTACTGGCTTGAGAACCAATGACTGACTTCAACAATACCTCTATTATCAATCCCACTTTAACCTTTGAATTATCAGGCACATTGGGGCAGCATGGTGGCACAGTGGTTAGCATTGCTGACTCACGGTTCCGAGGTCCCAGGTTTGATCCCGGCTCTGGGTCACTGTCCGTGTGGAGTTTGCAGATTCTCTCCGTGTTTGCGTGGGTTTCGCCCCCACAACCCAAAGATGTGCAGGGTAGGTGGATTGGCCACGCTAAATTGCCCCTTAATTAGAAAAAATTAATTGGGTACTCTAATTTAATTTTGTTTTAAATGAAGTATCAAGCACAATGAGGGTGATGGGCAAAGGAAGAAATGCCATCATTCCATAGGCGGGTCATGCATCGGTGCAGACTCGATGGGCCGAAGGGTCTCTTCTGCACTGTATTATTCTGTGATTCTGTGAAAGAGACTGCAATAAAAGGATCAGGAGAAGTAAAACGTTTACTATACTGCTCTGGTGAAGTTGTTCAAACTTCTTGCAATGCAAAGATGACTGATGGTGAAAAGAGATGGCACTCATTGTCACGGCCATTGAACTGCATAAAGTGCCGATCATGTTCTTAGCACGTGGTCAGCCCACAAACCCAAACCATTCTTTCCTGCTCTGTCCCACTATTAGGAGGGCATTTAGATCAGGCGCTCTGAGGTTTGCTCCTCATATATTTGATCTTGCTGCCATTCTTCTCAGCCAGGTTGCATGCTTCCTTTTGTTTTGCAAAAATATATTTAATTCATAAAATATGTGAAATCACAAAAAGTGCGATAAAATTTAGGTTCTCTACATACATCATGTTGCACTCTGAGGTGCTTCAATGTAGTCAAACAAATGCTAAAATATTTCAGAGGTACAAAGGTATTTATGTTGTCTACATAGATCAAGTTGCATTTGAAGGTGCTTCACTGCAAATGATATACATGTAATAGTCACTCTTTAGTTCTACAGCCTGAGGGGGTTCTATACAATTCTCAGCCCTTCAGCTCACTATGACTGAAAGGACTTGTACAGCAAACTTCTCCCATTGCGCCTCTGCGGCGGCTGCCCCAAGCTTTAGTGCGTCCTTCAGCAGATAGTCCTGGGATTTGGAATGTGCCAGTCTGAAACACTCAGTTGGGGACAACCCTTTGCACGGGAAGACCAACAGGGCAGACCAAAGAATACCTGTCATTGAGTTGATGATTCTCCAGCAACAGCTGATATTGTCTCAGTGTGCCTCCCTAGGAATAGCCTGTAGAGCACAGAATCCTGCGTCATGGAGCTGCTTGGGATGAACTTCAACAAAAATCATCTCATCTCTCTCCAGACCTTCTTTGCAAAGGTACATTCCACATGGAGGTGTACCACGGTCTCTTCCCCACCAGTCATCTCGAGGGCAACATGCGGATGGAGTGAGACTCTAGGCATGTAGGAAGGATCTGACGGTGAAGGCCTTTCTCACCACCAGTCAAGCTAACGTTGGTGCTTGTTTGAAAGTTCCGGTGCTGATGCATTCTGCCAAATGACTGCGACAATCTGCTCAGAGAACCATCCAATAGGATCCCCCATCACCTTTTCCCATAGAGCCTCTAGAACGCTACACGCAGAGCACTGCCTGATGGACTTGTGGTCAAAGGTTTTTCAAGCATAAATTGTTCCATGGTGGACATGTGTCTCAGCATGGTCCAACGACTTGCATTCTGTGGCAGTGTGGCCAGACTCATCCTTTGCAACAGCAGATTGCCTGCTTTCTCTAGTGCTGCCATTATGACTTCAAGCAGCCAACAGTTTTCATGCTATTGTTGCACCAAGTGTCTGCCTCTTATCCATCAGACCAGAAGACCAAAGGATATAGGAACAGAGTTAGACCATTCAGCCCATTCTGTCTGTGCCACCATTCGATCATGGCTGATATGCTTCTCATCCCCATTCTACTATCTTCCACCCGTAACCCCTGATCCCCTTATTAATCAAGAACCTATCTAACTCTGTATTAAAGAAACTCAGTGATGTGGCCTCCACAGCCTTCTGCGGCAAAGAGTTCCACAGATTCATCGCCATCTGGCTGAAGAAATTCCTCCTCATCTCACTTTTAAAGGATTGTCCCTTCAGTCTGAGGCTTTGCCCTCAGGTTCTAGTTTCTCCAACTGGTAGAAACATCCTCTCCACATTCATTCTACCTAGGCCTCACAGTATCCTGTAAGTTTCCTGTAAGAGGGGCTGGTTTAGCTCACTAGGGGCTGGTTTAGCTCACTGGGCTAAATCGCTGGCTTACCAAGCAGGCCAGCAGCATGGTTCGATTCCCGTACCAGCCTCCCTGGACAGGCGCCGGAATGTGGTGACTGGGGGCTTTTCACAGTAACTTCATTGAAGCCTACTCGTGACAATAAGCGATTTTCATTTTTTTTTCAAGTTTCAAAAGATCCCTCCTCATCCTTCTAAACTCCATTGAGTACGCTCCTCATATGTCAAGTCCTTCATTCTGGGGACATTCTTGTGAACATCATCTGGACCTTCTCCAAGCATACCCTTTGCCCATTCTCCTAGCCTGTCCAAGTCCTTCTGCAGCCTCTCCACTTCCCCAACACTACCTGTTCCTCTACATATCTTTGTATCATCTGCAATCTTAGCAACAATGCCCTCAGTTCCTTCTTCCGGATGGTTAATGTATATTTTGAATAGTTGTGGTCACAATACTGACTCCTGCGGAACATCACTAGTCACCGACTGCCACTCTGAAAAAGACCTCTTTATCCCCACTCTCTGCCTTTTGCCAGTCAGCCAATCCTCTCCCCATGTCAGCACTTTGCCCCGAACACCATGGGCTCTTATCTTATTTAGCAGCCTCCTATACAGCACCTTCTCAAAGGCCTTCCTGAAATCCAAATAGATCACGTCCACTGGCTCTCCTTTGTTTAAATTCCTCTCTACCTCCTCAAAGAATTCAGGTACCTCTTGGTTCCTACAGTTGACCTGTTTCTAGGCATCAGTCTGTAGTTGACAGGATGGTAATTGACTGGGGACAGGCACAAACATATAATTCAATTACTGACCGCTGAAAGCTCATGATTTTCTTTCTCTCTCTTTCTCTTCATATATTTGTTTTTCCTTGGCAACAACATCCATAGACTTGGGGTTCACTTCCACGTGTAAATTGTTGACACCTAGCTCTCCATGACCTTTCTTAACCCCTGCATTACCTGTGTTGCTCGGCAATCTGCTTGTGCAGCGTCAAGTCTTTGCTCAGCTACAATTACTTCCAGTTACATATTTCAAAAAAAATAATCCAGCACTTCAGGTCCTCAGACAAACTCTATTTTCCTGAAAGCTCTCTGAACCAAACTGCTCATACTGTCAGCATCATTTTCAATCCTGAGCTGAGCCTCTAACATCAAAACCTTCCCATCGCAAAAGGCAGTTTTATTCCATTTGTGCAGAAATCCAAAAGTTGCTCTCAGTGATTCATCACTTCTCCACAGGGTGCGCTGTTGAGGATTCCCAGACTACAAAAAGTAGGAAATCTATCAATTGCTTAGACCTTCCACTATTATGCAGTTAGTCTCACTGTAAAAACCCTGGAAAAAGTTACATCTTGCAGATTGAGGTATAACCAGGTTTTTAATAGCGTACCACCTTCATAATTGTTGTAAAAGTGGCCCTGAAAAGCTAATTTGATATTTATCGACTCTCAAATGTCTCCATCATAATTAAAAATGCCATATACTTTTTCATGCTTTTATTCTTATTTGTATTTTAGCTTCCATATTAATCCAATCACAACAATTTATTTGCTATCTGAAAGTTTATATTAAAAGCATGGAAGTGTTTTTACCGTCTTGGTTTGCTGTTTGTAAGAATGCTTGAATGCGATTGGCCGCTCACCTGACATCACTGCTGCTGCATGTTAAACATCCCCTGGATGCAGTGGCAGATTTAAACTGCTGTTGGGAAAGGGGAAGTTTCCACCATATTGTCTACTAGGCATCTCTGTAGGCATCTTTTTTCAAGATCAGCCACACGTTCGATTAATTCACCACTGAATGCAAAAACTGGGCCTTGATCTGCTTTTGCAGCTCCGTTTCAAATTTAATCTTATAATGTTCTTGTAAAGCACCCAGGGATGTTTTAGTAATTTGAAGGTGCCACAGCAGGTTTTGGTCATCCATCAACATTGTCCTCACTGACCTTCATAAATATACATAAATCATCATAAAATACATATTTGAAACTGGTAGAGCTTTTGGTGCACAGCAGAATATAATCTTTTAAAAAAAAATTAGTGTATCCAATTCATTTTTTCCAATTAAGCAGCAATTTAGTGTGTCCAATCCACCTACCTTGCACATCTTTGGGTTGTGGGGACGATACCCACGCAAACACGAGGAGAATGTGCAAACTCCACACGGACACTGACCCAGAGCCGGGATCGAACCTGGGACCTCGGCGTGTGAGGCAGCAATGAGCAGAATATAATCTTATGGTCAGATTGTCCAAAGCTGTTCCAGTGACTGAATCCACAAAAATATAATACAATCCCTTTAAAGTCCTTCAAGCAGTACCTGATCACTATTACACATTATAATAATTGTGGGATAATACAAGTGAATAGAGATAAAGTGAATAGAGATAAAGCATACCGCAAAATAGATTGTCTTTACTGGCTCCTTTTTTTTTAATGAACCTGTACTAACTGCTTTTTTTATTTTAATGGCTTAATTCTGTAGTTGATAAATATAACAAAAAACAAAAGAACAAAGAAAAGTACAACACAGAAACAGGCCTTCTTGCCCTCCAAGTCTGCGCCGACCATGCTGCCCGTCTAACCTAAAACCTTCTACGCTTCCAGGGTCCGTATGCAACTATTCCCATCCATTTCATGTATTTGTCAAGACGCCCCTTAAACAACACTATCGTACCTGGTTCCACCACCTCCTCCAGGGTTCCAGGCACCCACTACCCTCTGTGTAAAAAATGTCCCTTGTACCACTGGTGTCCCCGCTGACTATACCTGCGGGAAGTGCACTCAACTCCAGCTCCTCAGAGACCGTGTTAAGGAACTGGAGCTGGAGCTGGATGAATTCCGGATCATCCGGGAGGCAGAGGGGGTTATAGAGAAGAGTTACAGGGAAGTAGCCACACCAAAGGTACTGGACAAGAGTAGCTGGGTTACAGTCAGGGGAAAGAAAACTAACAGGCAGACAGTGCAGGGATCCCTTGTAACCGTTCCCCTTCAAAACAAGTATACCGTTTTGGATGCTGTTGGGGGGGATGATCTACCGGGGGAAGGCCCCAGCGGCCAGGTCTCTGGCACTGAGTCTGGCTCTGGGGCTCAGAAGGGAAGGGGGGAGCATAGAAAAGCAATAGTAATAGGAGATTCAATGGTTAGGGGAATAGATAGGAGATTCTGTGGTCGCGAGCGAGACTCCCGAAGGTATGTTGCCTCCCAGGTGCCAGGGCCAGGGATGTCTCGGATCGTGTTTTCAGGATCCTGAAGGGGGAGGGTGAACAGCCAGAAGTCGTGGTGCACATTGGTACCAACGACGTAGGTAGGAAAAAGGGTGTGGAGGTAATAAACAAGTTTAGGGAGTTAGGCTGGAAGTTAAAGGCCAGGACAGACAGAGTTGTCATCTCTGGTTTGTTGCCGGTGCCACGTGATAGCGAGGCTAGGAATAGGGAGAGAGTGCAGTTGAACACGTGGCTGCAGGAATGGTGTAGGAGGGAGGGCTTCAGGTATTTGGATAATTGGAGCACATTCTGGGGGAGGTGGGACCTGTACAAGCAGGACGGGTTGCATCTGAACCAGAGGGGCACCAATATCCTGGGGGGGGAGGTTTTCTAGTACTCTTCGGGAGGGTTTAAACTAATTTGGCAGGGGAACGGGAACCAAATTTGTAGTCCAGCAACTAAGGAAGCCGATATTCAGGACGCCAAAGCACGTAGTGATGCAGTGGGGAAGGTAACACTGACAAAGGAGAGTACTTGCAGGCAAGGAGATGGGTTGAAGTGTGTATACTTTAATGCAAGAAGCATCAGGAATAAGGTGGGTGAACTTAAGGCATGGATCGGTACTTGGGACTACGATGTGGTGGCCATCACGGAAACTTGGATAGAAGAGGGGCAGAAATGGTTGTTGGAGGCCCCTGGTTATAGATGTTTCAACACGATTTAGGGAGGATAGTAAAAGAGGTGGGGGGGGGGGGGGGGGTGGCATTGTTAATTAGAGATAGTATAACAGCTGCAGAAAGGCAGTTCGAGGAGGATCTGCCTACTGAGGTAATATGGGTTGAAGTCAGAAATAGGAAAGGAGCAGTCACCTCGTTGGGAGTTTTCTATAGGCCCCCCAATAGCAGCAGAGATGTGGAGGAACAGATTGGGAAACAGATTTTGGAAAGGTGCAGAAGTCACAGGGTAGTAGTCATGGGTGACTTCAACTTCCCAAACATTGAGTGGAAACTCTTTCGATCAAATAGTTTGGATGGGGTAGTGTTTGTGCAGTGTGTCCAGGAAGCTTTTCTAACACAGTATGTAGATTGTCCGACCAGAGGGGAGGCCATATTGGATTTGGTACTTGGTAATGAACCAGGGCAGGTGATAGATTTGTTAGTGGGGGAGCATTTTGTAGGTAGTGACCACAATTCTGTGACTTTCACTTTAGTAATGGAGAGGGATAGGTGCGTGCAACAGGGCAAGGTTTATAATTGGGGAAAGGGTAAATACAATGCTGTCAGACAAGAATTGAAGTGCAGAAGTTGGGAACATAGGCTGTCAGGGAAGGACACAAGTGAAATGTGGAACTTGTTCAAGGAACAGGTACTGCGTGTCTTTGATATGTATGTCCCTGTCAGGCAGGGAAGAGATGGTCGAGTGAGGGAACCATGGTTGACAAGAGAGGTTGACTGTCTTGTTAAGAGGAAGAAGGAGACTTATGTAAGGCTGAAGAAACAAGGTTCAGACAGGGCGCTGGAGGGATACAAGATAGCCAGGAGGGAACTGAAGAAAGGGATTAGGAGAGCTAAGAGAGGGCATGAAAAATCTTTGGCAGGTAGGATCAAGGAAACTCCCAAGGCCTTTTACACATATGTGAGAAATATGAGAATGACTAGAGCGAGGGTAGATCCGATCAAGGACAGTAGCGGGAGATTGTGTATTGAGTCTGAAGAGATAGGAGAGGTCTTGAACAAGTATTTTTCTTCAGTATTTACAAACGAGATGGGCCATATTGTTGGAGAGAACAGAGTGAAACAGACTGATAAGCTCGAGGAGATACTTGTCAGGAAGGAAGATGTGTTGCGCGTTTTGAAAAACTTGAGGATAGACAAGTCCCCCGGGCCTGACGGGATATATCCAAGGATTCTATGGGAAGCAAGAAATGAAATTGCAGAGCCGTTGGCAATGATCTTTTCTTCCTCGCTGTCAACAGGGGTGGTACCAGAGGATTGGAGAGTGGTGAATGTCGTGCCCCTGTTCAAAAAAGGGAATAGGGATAACCCTGGGAATTACAGGCCAGTTAGTCTTACTTCGGGGGTAGGCAAAGTAATGGAAAGGGTACTGAGGGATAGGATTTCTGAGCATCTGGAAAAGCACTGCTTGATTAGGGATAGTCAGCATGGATTTGTGAGGGGTAGGTCTTGCCTTACAAGTCTTATTGACTTCTTTGAGGAGGTGACCAAGCATGTGGATGAAGGTAAAGCAGTGGATGTAGTGTACATGGATTTTAGTAAGGCATTTGATAAGGTTCCCCATTATAGGCTTGTGCAGAAAGTAAGGAGGCATGGGATAGTAGGAAATTTGGCCAGTTGGATAACAAACTGGCTAACCGATAGAAGACAGAGAGTGGTGGTGGATGGCAAATATTCAGCCTGGAGCCCAGTTATCAGTGGCGTACCGCAGGGATCAGTTCTGGGTCCTCTGCTGTTTGTGATTTTCATTAACGACTTGGATGAGGGAGTTGAAGGGTGGGTCAGTAAATTTGCAGATGATACGAAGATTGGTGGAGTTGTGGATAGTGAGGAGGGCTGTTGTCGGCTTCAAAGAGACATAGATAGGATGCAGAGCTGGGCTGAGAAGTGGCAGATGGAGTTTAACCCTGACAAGTGTGAGGTTGTCCATTTTGGAAGGACAAATATGAATGCGGAATACAGGGTTAATGGTAGGGTTCTTGGCAATGTGGAGGAGCAGAGAGATCTTGGGGTCTATGTTCATAGATCTTTGAAAGTTGCCACTCAAGTGGATAGAGCTGTGAAGAATGCCTATGGTGTGCTAGCGTTCATTAGCAGAGGGATTGAATTTAAGAGCCGTGAGGTGATGATGCAGCTGTACAAAACCTTGGTCAGGCCACATTTGGAGTACTGTGTGCAGTTCTGGTCGCCTCATTTTAGGAAGGATGTGAAAGCTTTGGAAAAGGTGCAAAGGAGATTTATCAGGATGTTGCCTGGAATGGAGGGTAGGTCATACGAGGAAAGGTTGAGGGTGCTAGGCCTTTTCTCATTAGAACGGAGAAGGATGAGGGGCGACTTGATAGAGGTTTATAAGATGATCAGGGGAATAGATAGAGTAGACAGTCAGAGACTTTTCCCCCGGGTGGAACACACCATTACAAGGGGACATAAATTTAAGATAAATGGTGGAAGATATTGAGGGGATGTCAGAGGTAGGTTCTTTACCCAGAGAGTAGTGGGGGCATGGAATGCACTGCCTGTGGAAGTAGTTGAGTCGGAAACGTTAGGGTCCTTCAAGCGGCTATTGGATAGGTACATTGATTAGGGTAGAATAATGGAGTGTAGGTTAACTTCTTCTTAAGGGCAGCATGGTAGCATTGTGGATAGCACAATTGCTTCACAGCTCCAGGGTCCCAAGTTCGATTTCGATTTGGGTCACTGTCTGTGTGGAGTCTGCACATCCTCCACGTGTGCGCGTGGGTTTCCTCCGGGTACTCCGGTTTCCTCCCACAGTCCAAAGATGTGCAGGTTGGGTGGATTGGCCATGAAAAATTGCCCTTAGTGTCCAAAATTCTATGATTAACCTAGGACAAAAGTTTGGCGCAACATCGTGGGCTGAAGGGCCTGTTCTGTGCTGTATTTCTCTAACTATCTATCTACATCGCCTCTAAACTTTGACCCTCGCACCTTAAACCCCTAGTCCCTAGTTATTGACTCTTCCACCCTGGGAAAAAGCTTCTGACTATTCACTCTTCCCATGCCTCTCATAATTTTGTACACTTCGATCAGGTCACCCCTCAACCTCCGTCGTTCCAGTGAGAACAAACCAAGTTTATTCAACCTCTCCTCAAAACTAATGCCCCCAGGCAACATTCCGGTAAACCTCTCGTGTACCCTCTCCAAAGCCTCCAAGTCCTTCTGGCAGTGTTGTAAACAAAATTGAACCATAATTGAATGCTGGGGCTGGTTTAGCACAGTGGGCTAAATGGCTGGCTTGAAAAGCAGACAAAGGCCAGCAGCGTAGGTTCAATTCCCGTACTCAGGCGCCAGAATGTGGCGACTAGGGGCTTTTCACAGTAACTTCATTGAAGCCTACTTGTGACAATAAGCGATTTTCGTTTCACATATTCCAAGTGTAGCCGAATGTTGGAAAGATACTGGCAATTAATGTAATATATTGGAAATGTGGGTTGGAATATTAAACATAGAACATACAGTGCAGAAGGAGGCCATTCGGCCCATCGAGTCTGCACCGACCCACTTAAACCCTCACTTCCACCCTATCCCCGTACCCCAATAACCCATCCTAACCTTTATTGGACACTAAGGGCAATTTAGCATGGCCAATCCACCCAACCGGCACGTCTTTGGACTGTGGGAAGAAACCGGAGCACCTGGAGGAAACCCACGCAGACACGGGGAGAACGTGCAGACTCTGCACAGACAGTGACCCAGCAGGGAATCGAACCTGGGACCCTGGCGCTGTGAAGCCACAGTGCTGGCCTCTTGTGCTACCGTGCTGCCCCAATATTATACTTCAGATCTTATTTACCAAAGGTGTGAACATTTGAATACAATAGGTTCAACGTTGCTTGTAGTGGAATGTGGAACTCTAAAGATGTAGTTGTTGATTTTTCATCAGTTGGCACAAGGGGGCAGTTATAGGCTGAAAAGCTTTTTCTGGTTGAAATCCCTCAGTAACAGCACACTGCTGATGCTGCATGACATTTGAGCCAATGCTACAATTAACTTGCGCCTTACAGAAAAGCCTTACAATGCCTGTTCAAAAAAAATTCTTGAGATGTGAATATGGCTAGGATAGTATTTATTACCCACTCCCAATGGCCTTCCACAAGGTGAATGGTGAGCTGCCTTCTTATATTGATGCATCCATTTGTTGTAGGCATAGCCACAATGCCTTCTTCAATCCAGCTTTTTCATAAAACGGAGTGATTTTCTATGCCACTTCTGAGGACAGTTAACATTGCTGTGGATCTGGAGTTAGATGAGTGTTAGAGGGATAAGGATGGCAGATTTCCTCCCTTGCTGGGCATTAATAAACCAGATGGGTCTTTGTTTAAATTTAAAGCGTCCAATTCTTTTTGTTTTCAATTAAGGGGCAATTTAACGTGGCCAATCCACCTACCTTTGGTTTGTGGGGGTGAAACTCACGTAGACCGCACACAGTGACACCAGGTCCTCGACGCCATGAAGCAGCAGTGCTAATCACTGCACCACGATGCCGCCCAACCAGATAGATTTTTAATGACAATCCAGCAGTTCCGCAATTTTGTCAGACTCGGATTTTATTCCAGCTCTAGGATCTATTTTAAATTTCCCCAACTGCTATAGTGGAACTCTTCCCCAGGGCATTAATCCAGGCCTCTGGTTTATGTGACCATTCCTCTTTGGGTAACTACAATATCTTAAATGTGTAAATCTGGCTTGGCTTGACTAAATTCTACTTAAAAGTATAAGACTTGCTTTTGAAAGCTTGTGAAACTTATACACCTCAACTGAACTATGGTGAAATGATGCCTGCAATAAAGATGAATGGGGGAAGTCACAAGTCAAGCAGAAATCAGATGTGCATCCAGAGATGATGCATCTAGATCTTAGCTATCAGGTATGGCTAGAGAGGTGGTACTGCTTAAATCCATTCAATTGTCTGCATAAATCCTGGAAAGTTCCAGAAATAAACAAAGATCAACAGCATTTCAATTCTTATTAGTACAAGCAGGAATGAAAGAGTATAGAAGTACAATAGGTTTTTCAAACAGGCAGGACAGTGGAAGGTGTAAAAGAAGAAGTGGTGTTGAATTATTAATTAAGGAGTCTATTACTGCAACAAGGAGGAACACCATCTTGGAATGATCTTCAAATGAGGCTTGGTGGGTCGAGTTTAGGAATAAAAAGGGGACAGTTACATTGCCAGGTGTGCATTAAAGACCACCAAATAGTCAGCAGGCAATAGAGCAGATATGTGGGAGATTCACAGAGGGGTGTAAAAACAATAGAATACCTATGTAACACAGTGGCAGCGGCTAGCACTGCTGTCTCTCAGCACCAAGGACCCGACTTAGATTCCAATCTTGGGTGACTGTGCGGATTTGTCCAATCTCCTCGCGTCTGCATGGGTTTCCTACCACAATCTAAAGATGTGTAGGTTAGGTGGATTGGCTTTGCTAAATTGCCCCCAAGTGTCCAAAAAAAATGGGATTTCTGGGATTGGATGGGGGCATTGTCCTAGGTAGGGGTACTCCTTCGGAGGGTTGGTGCAGAATTAACTGGCCGAATGGCCTCCTTCCACACTGTAGTTTTAGCTATGAAGAGGCTGGATAAGCTTGGGTTTTCTTTAGAGCAGAGAAGTCTGACAGGGGACATGAATGAGGTATGTAAGATAATGAGGGCATGAATAGGGTGGATTGAAAGCAGCTGCTCCCCTTAAAGGGTCAATAAGTAAAAGGAAAAAAAGTTTAGAGGGGAAAAATAAACTTTCACTCAGGGTGGTGGGAATCTGGAATGCATTGCCCGAGAGGGCAGCTGTGGCAGGAAATCTCAATCTTTTAAAAAAGTACTTGGATGAGCACTTGAAATGTCAACATTCAAGGCTATGGACTATGTGCTGGGAAGTGGGATGAGTGTAATTATTTTTTTTTTGTCAATGCAGGTTTGATGTGCCAAAAGGCATCTTCTGTACTGCATGATTCTATGATTAGAAGAGGGTTAGACTGTATGCAACTGCAACCCATTACAGAAAATTCTCCTGGTTGTATTGGGTACTCTCAAAATGGGATCAGTGGCCTTACCACCCCATTACCTCGAGTGGCTTGTTCCATTTCAAAAAGGGCTCACTGGCAGGCGTCTCTAGTATCAGCCTGTTTCAGATATCAGGCCCATTTTAATATGGAATTCAGAGTAAATCTGACTCTGGGATTGACATCTTTGTCTGGAAATGGACTGAAGCTATGCCATGTAGGCACCAATTGGCTCCTGTCCACAGATCCAAGGAGGCCTGCTGTGGCAAGTGTCAAATGATTTGTGTGGGCTCCACAGGAGCATCTATAGGGGTTGCAAAAACAATCTGAGCTGCCACCAGCTCAGGAACCCAACTGTCTGCAACCATGCTCTCCCACTTGCCCTGCCCAGTATCCTCATCACTCCTGGAAGAAGTGGCTGGCCAGTGCACCAAGTTGATGAGTGCTGGATAACATTTGGGAATGTAAACTAGTCAGGATTCTTGCAATATTAGGACTACTTCCACTGAAGCATAGGACAAAAAGGACGGAACAGAGCTCAATCTGTGATAGTTGAATAAAAGCGTGACAGTTGAATAAAAAGCTACTTGTTGGCAATGGAACTAGGTGGCGTTTACAGCAGCTTACTAATGTGGGCCACTTGCAACGATTGTAACATTTGGCATCTCAGAAAATAGTAATTCCATCAGAATTTAGATGAACTTTACTCCTGCATTTTGTCGTCAAGTTAATAAAGCCCACTCAAGAGATTATTTGCCTTTCAACTCACTCCCCTGCAGTCTTTACCTTTGAGAGCAGTCACTTAACTGGAGTCCATCGTCACCAGGGAAAAACCATTTGCAACTGTCATGCAGAAAATCAGTGCAGCTCCTCAGTGCGTATGTGCGCACATATTAGAGGTTAGAAAAGGAGACCAGTTGTAAGAAAAGTATTGGAATTAATGACAGGATTGCTACACTAATGTCCACATCCAAGGTACTGAGCAAGATCAATTCACACAGCCTCTTTTCACTCATCTTTCCCTTTTGAAGCCAAACAAGAGGACAGGGACCATGCATTTTCTTGAAGTTAATTTATTCTTCCCATAGCTAGTTGAATGTAAACCGCTAGTTTAATCACCAAAAGCAAGATGAGCACATTCTAATGTTGTTCAAATGTCCAACTGGAAAAAACAAATTAAAATAAAAGCATCAACAAATTTGCATTTTAAAAGTGAGTTTATTCAGCATATTTGGCACAGGGCAGGGGAGGTTCCTTTTTATTCTTCTACAAACTTCCAGTTATTGTCTGGACTTATGTACATGTGACTTCTGAACAATTTTCAGGCTTTTTTTTTTAAAGCAATCAGGATGGAATCAAAGCAAATAAACATGCAGTAATCGCTTTACAAATAAGCACAAGATTTAAGGCACCTTCATTTAGTGTTTCTTATTCTATTTTGGCATTTAAAGGCAAAATTTGGAAATTGCAAAAGGCAACAAAAAGTATTAATGGCATCTTGAGTCACTTCATCTTTTGAAAATTGCATTTTGAAAAAAAATCAGGTAATGTTTATAAATGTTCAAATTATCGCTTTTGCCAACATCCCTCAACTTAGTGTTGGTGAGCAGATTTCTTATAATCACCTGAATGTTTATTCCAGCACAGCTCATTCTTTTTAACTTAGAACTAATACAGAAAACTTGCTTTGTTTACCATACATAAAGCATAATTATAAGAGGAATAAACTTTGCCCCATTGACAATTTTAGAATAGAAAGGTCACCACGAGTAGAAAAGGCAATTTCCTCTCGACATTTTTGCTGAAATCAGAGAACGAATTTCACCCTATTAGTCCTTAAAGAATGACAAAATGGCTTAAATAGACAATTACAAATGTTAGTGCGATTAACTGATGTTAGTATCTTTAAATCACATTTACTCAAACATGCACGGTACTTGTCGGGGTTGGGGGGGGGGGGGGGGGGGGGGGGGGGGGGGGGGGGGGGGGGGGGGGGGGGGGGGGGGGGGGGGGGGGGGAG